>NW_026889772.1:7025000-7195000 GCF_033153115.1 Saccostrea echinata
TCCTGAATTACTAACTTTAAAACACTAGAACTACAGCGCCACGCGATGCCTTTGACATTTTTGTCTGTGTAAGCACTCGAAGATGATAGAAGGTTTGAAAAAAATATACAGATACAATATGGAAGATGGTTGTGTATTTGCGAATCTTGTCTTTTTGCAAAAATTCGATTTCAATAAATTTACGCTGGCCTGAGATATTTTACAACTTCAAATGAATAATATTTGTGAATTAATTTACCATACGTGTTGCTTAGTCCGTAGGTCTGTTTTACCTACTTACATACCCAACTTGAAATTTAAGGGTTGGGTTAGGGGAAACAAAGATATTTTTAATGATGGCCCTATGAATAAAGCAGAAAAGCTGACTACCACCCCTTTCTTTTTACCAAACTATTAATATACGTACACTCACACCGTAACACTTAATCCATTGTCTATAATTCTCGGAACTAGTTCTTACATTGTACATGTATTTCTAAAGTAACTGAAAAGCATGTTAGAAATGGATATTAATTTTCGTACTTTGCTACAAGTGGTTAATTAAACGACAAAGATCATCATTTCTCTATCAATAATTTGTCGTCTACGAAATAATTAATAACAAAATATCGCGACGATTGAAATATCTGCATATTGCCGTATTTTAATTTAATCTTTCAGCACCGTTCGAATTAAATATATTAAAACAACAATTACTTTGTGGATAACGGATAAGCCATTAAATAATACATAATCAATTGTTATGAAATTAGAAAAAATAATATTTGAATAACATATTCCATATTCAAAGTTATGATTTTATGTCTAAAACACGGTATAAGTCCTTTATTAAATTTCACAACTGTTGACCCTTGCGCTGATATTGATTAAAATAGATAACCATACTTGTAATTACTTCTTATGTTGCATATATCGTCCTCCATAGGATAAAAGTTTTTGGACTAAACTCACATGGTGCATTGACAAAGTAGGCGAACTATAAATAATATTAGTAGATGACTCGAATGTATATCTTCCTAATGCTCCGCAAACAAACATAGTTCGTGAAATTGTTTCAACATACAATCATAAAACAATATCATTGAACCGACTAGAATTTCGCACACGTCGAGCACGCTTCTTGACCCAATCCTTGCATCTGTTGACATTCAAGTATGCGAATCGGGCACTCCAACAAAAGACGCTTCTATTAGTGAGTATAGAGCAACTTATATTTCGCTTTCTTCCAGTATAAATTAAAATCGTTCGTACAAGCATACAGTATGGGCTTATAGCAATTCAGATTTCAAAAACTAAACTCTCGAAAATTGTGATTGGACTGAAAGCACCAACAAAGCTAAAACTATAGACCTTGCAGGTGAAAATTTTACATCGAAATTCCTTTCCTGTGTTCATGAATATATACATGAACAAACTATAATCGTTCGTCCTCGTGACAAACCCATAGTTACAAACCATGGTTTGATTCAGTGCTACGTGAAACAATAAGAATTTGAAACCGTCTTCGTAACTAAAAAAGATTCCGATTGGTCCACATATAGAAAGGATCGAAATTTAGTTAACAATATAAAAAATATCAAATTATTACAACAATATAAAGCCTACTTGGAAGATTCAAGTTATATTACAATAAGTTATATTGGAAGTTGAAAGACTCATTTAATATGAAATTATCTTACGAAATATCACAAGTACAAAAATTTGCTGACCGAAGTTTAAGACAAGTGGCTTATTCAGACTTTGACAAGATTGAAGCATTAAATTCATATTTTTCATATATTTCTTCTATTGATGATTCTAATGAAACACTGCCAAACATGTATGTGTGTAATGATGACTATGCAATATTATCGTTGGTGAACAAGAAGTATTAGATTATACATCAATACTTTCCGTAAACAAAGCTATTGGTCCTGATTGCACTAGTCATAAAATGTTTAAATCTACTCTTTTTACTGTTGTTAATCCACTTACTACGTTATTTAGTAAGTCTTTGTCAGAAAAGGTTTTTCCGTCTTTTGGGAAATTAGCTCATGAGTTTTATTCCTCACTTTAAAAAGGATGGCCCTTCTGTGGTTTCTAATGCAAAAATTATTCTAATGCAAGAAGAAATCTTTTCAATCTCTTGTTCATGCTTGGATTGGACACTATTGATATAATTCTATTATTATGTGGTGATGTTAATTTGCCTTTACAGATAAATAACAGTATATTTACTGCTGTTCATGAATTTATTGACGAAACATGTAGATCCTCTTAGTTGATATGTTATTTAAGGTCAGACGACACAATGTATTTTTTCCCAAGAATATGTCATTTAAGTATTGCTACTTTAACAAGTTTACTCACAAAAAATTGAGCTACCTTACCAAGCATTTCTGCAAGATACCAGAGGTTTCTTATATAATTCTATAAGAAATGGCTTGAGTTTGCTAAAATCAAAATTTTTGGTGTACTTATTCTTAAGACCTTTTCAAAACAGTTTAGAATTCACAAGAGAATAGCAATAATCAATAGTTTTTGAAACAGTACATAGAGAACGTATTGTCTCAGACCTTAATCGCTTTTCACTTATATCAATTATATTTTTCTTAATTTGCATGACATACCAGTACTGGATTATAATATATAAGTTATAAGAACTTTATTATTAAGTTAAATTATTAAGTTATAAGAACTTGTTTCCAATCCTTTTGATGTACTCAATAAAATATGTTCAGAACAATGCTTTGTGAACAGTTAACGCGAGCAGATGGTGAACGTTGAACGTAAAACGTGCTCAGTTGACTGTGTGCTTTATAAGTGTTCAGTTGATAGTGTGTGTGATAAATGTGCTTAGTTGACTGTGTGTATTATACGTGCTTAGATGACAGTGTGTCAGACGTGCTCAGTTGATCGTGTGTATCAGTAGTGATTAGTTGACTGTATGTGTGCTAAATGTGCTAAGTTGACTGTGTGTATTATACGTGTTTAGACGACAGTGTGTGTCAGACGTGTTCAGTTGACTGTGTGCTTTATAAGTGTTCAGGTGATAGTTTGTAAATGAAAGTGTTTAATTGGTTGTGTATCAGTTAAGTGTATACACTTGGTATGTGAAAAATTAAAATATGAAATAACCTTTTATATACATATTAGGTCTGATATTATGTTTATTGGTGTTGTATGCAGTGCTAATAAAAACTTGTCCTTTAAAAAATTGAAGTTCAAAATGGTTAGAAAACATTCATCAATATTGTATTTTTAATTTATCAGACCTGTGCTTAAAAGTAGGCTTCAGTTACTTAGGATGGCAGCTCTAAACAAGATTCTGATACGCCTGAAAAAGTACAACTTAAATGTAACAGGACATCCTATTTTTGTGTCTAGAGAAGCTCTTTATTCTGAAACTGGCTGGGAAACTTTAAAAATCAGGCGATATATTGCAAAAATGACTACTATGTTCAAAATTCACAGGGGAAGAGTGCTTGAATATTTGCACAATAGTGTTCCCAATAAGCGTGACCATGTATCCATATACAGTACCCGTGACAAACAAGATTATTGTCTGACGTCATGGCGTCAGACAGTACTAGATTTAGCCAAGGCTTGTTGGTCAAGTCGTTCAACAGAATTCTTGTGATAATTTGATCTTGGAAACTTCATACTATATTAACTATCAATTAGAGTGCATGCTGAGTAAAGGAAACATGCTAAACACCCAAACAAGCCAGAGCTTTGGAGCTGATGTTATCATTATCACATTATACATTACACATTACATAACATTCGGTCATTCTCGAATGCATCATTCATGTCCAGCAAAACAGAAGGGATGAAGCTGGTCAGGTCAACACTTGTCGATTGTCTTTATCAGATTAACTAATGGATGTTTATTTTCAATGCATACTAATTCTCTCTATCTTTAGAATTTCTATAAATCTACACAAATTCATAACTTGCAGACGTGTGATATATTCATAGTTAAAAAAAAATATCAAAATGAAGGACAGATGTTGAATATTCTTTTGCTTAAATGCAAAGATGTTAGCTCATTTGTAACACGTCCATCTTTTTTTTTTAATAAAACACAGCGATTTTGATTCGCTAAAAATCTGTTTCTAAAATTACATCGGATAAACATCGTTACGGTAATGTTTTCAGGGAAAATCAGATGTAAACAAGTTCTATTTACTCATGCAATATTTAAACACTGGAATTGAATTTTTAAACCCACTCATTTTTTTAATTTTGTTCTCTGTGCGGGATTAGCACATACCATTTCATGGTTGAATTCGACTTTTCCACTCGACGAGCAGAGTTTTGACGCTGTTTACGGAGACTAAAGAAAATAAAGACAAGCATGCCATATATGGTTGTGTAGATAAATTATCGTAGAAAACAAAGGTATAAAGAGTTTTTCAGTGTATTTCCTCTGAAAGTGTAAATGAGTGCGATTCTGGGGGAGGGGGGTAATTCGTGTAATTCGAAGTTAGATACCTTGTGTTATTATTATACTATGGGTTAAAAATTTATTACCGAAACAAGTGCCTGTGCTTTGTATCCATGAACAGGCCCGCTGGACGAAATTTCAGAAATTTTCAGTTTAGGATGGACACTATAAAGGAAAAATTCCATATAGAGCATATAAAAATTTTTCAGAAGTTAATATTTACATGATTTAGGGGTTTGGGACACAAACATAAAATAGCTATATATATATAAATCGGCAAAATTATCAGGGGCACGGTCCCCACCCCTACCCCACCCCCTATGTCCATGAAAAGAAAGAAATTACAAGTAATGCAGTGTACTATATTGAATAAATTCATGTCCAAGTTTTATTTTATGTTGATCCCACAGAATTGAACTTTTTTTTTGTTTCTTAACAAACTAATTCATTTCCTGACTCAAAGTCATGTTGATTACACAGGATTTAAAGTGACACAGTGACGGACAAACGGGAAAATTGACAACAGTAGAATTTTTGCATGACACATGCAAATTTTGTTCAGTTCTTGAAGATATTAGGTTTCAGAAAATTACAGGTTTCAGAACCGAAAAATCTAATTAAGGAGTGTTGCAACCACTATTGAAATAACGACCACTATTGAAATAATTATTTCAATAGTGGTTGAGAGTGCATTTCAAAACTAAACAC
This sequence comes from Saccostrea echinata, assembly GCF_033153115.1. Lineage (NCBI taxonomy): Eukaryota > Metazoa > Mollusca > Bivalvia > Ostreida > Ostreidae > Saccostrea > Saccostrea echinata. The sequence goes on from NW_026889772.1 coordinate 7,030,138, forward strand.
TGGTTGTAACCACTATTGAAATAACGTTCACTATTGAAATAATTATTTCAATAGTGGTTGAGAGTGCATTTCAAATCCAAACACATGATGTAACCACTATTGAAATAACGTTCACTATTGAAATAATTATTTCAATAGTGGTTGAAGGTGCATTTCAGAACCAAATAGGTTGGAATCACTTATGAAATAACGTTCACTATTGAAACAATGATTTCAATTGAGGTTTTGAATGCTTTTCAAAACTGAAACCAGGTTGCAACCACTATTGAAATAATGTTCACCTTTATCTGTAATTATGATCCTTTCCTTTCCAAATCAATGGCAAAATGAACCTTAAATATAACAAAATCACTTAAAACTTGCATATATTGATTGAATGTCTGTTGGTTTTCGCCGAATCTGCCAGATTCAGCAGGCCGAATCTGCCAGATTCAGCAGAAGCTTGCTTATAAACATTTGCATTTGTATGAATTTTAGGTACGTCAGTTAAATCATAGATGTCCGTATATTAATGGTAATTTTTAGAAAGGAAAGGAAAACATTAATTTACACATCATAATTTAAACTCAATAAATTAATTTATCATGTTGGAAAACGTAATGAACAAGTCATCCTTATATTTTTTCTTTCATTAGAGGGGTCCTTTCAGTAAGGCTTGCAATATGGCTTTGGTATTGAAATCATTGTCAGCAGCCATAAAATAATTATTTCAATCACTGTTGAAATAATTATTTCAATCACTATTGAAATCATTATTTCATCACTATTCAAGTCTTTATTTTAAAAGTGAACATTAATTCAATAGTGGTTGCAACCTGGTTAAAGCTTTAAAAAGCATTCAAAACCTCTGTTGAAATCATTGTTTCAATAGTGAACGTTACATTGTATTTCAAAAGTGGTTGCAACCTTTGTTCGTTTTGAGAGGCATTTTGTAACCACTATTGAAATAATTATTTCAATATTAAATGTTATTTCAATAGTGGTTTCAACCAGTTTTTGGTTTGAAATGCACTTTCAACCACTATTGAAATAATTATTTCAATAGTGAACGTTATTTCAATAGTGGTTACAACCAGTGTTTAGTTTTGAAATGCACTTTCAACCACTATTGATATAATTATTTCAATAGTGGTCGTTATTTCAATAGTGGTTGCAACAAAGGAGGCTGGGGGGTCAACAAATTAACCACAAATTAACCACCAGATTTAACTTAATTTTTAGATATGATATCTTAAGCTGTCAACTATCATTTGGCAAAGAAAAATTTCAAAAATTTTAGTTTAAAAATTTGATCATTTTCTATATCTTCATATGAAGCTCTTCTTCTATAGGAGATCAATATAGTCTAAAAATGGCCACAACCCCCAGCCTCTTTAAATGGAGAAAAATAAAAGTAAAAAAAATCTTTGTATAACCCATCACAAAAATAATAGTGCAAGAAGATGTGTCAATCAAACGCGTCCCGAAAATCGTAGTTTTAGTAATTTCCAGATAAAGGAATGTTCTTAACAAGCTTTTAATTTATTTTGCTTCACTTCTTCCTCTTTATTGTACGTATGCGCTGAAAAGTTGAAGAATTTACCATGGTTTCATTTCCATAGATATAAATGTCGGATGACTGAGAATTCTGATACAATCTTCAAAAAAGATTATCATAACTTATTCCTTACTTCTTCTTGCCCCGATTCAATGTTGTTTACAAGTTTCACGCTAAAAATAATGGACGCATGACCTTGACATTGTTGACATTGGCGATAAAAACAAAGCAATAGATACAACATTTGTTTTTCCGGCACTTATATTATGCAGTTTTTTTTCTTGCATTACAGTGCAGTTGAGTCGTCAAAACTTCGCTACATTCATATTTAACAGAAATCTTTTGTTTTGTGATAAAATTTTCTTAAAAGAAACATATGGTTTTGACTCATTATGCAACTTTAACTTTTCTTGATTCTTCGCGTAAAAATAAGTTTGCTCAAGTCAGACAAGTTTTTTAGGAAAGCTAATACTTGTATAGCTCTAAGATGTAGATTAGAATTATTTAGAAATTCAGTCGTACCTGATGCTGCAAATCAATGGGATTTATTAAAAATAGAGGTCAGAAAAGCCATCTCAATAAATACATTTTGAAAAAAAAAAAATGATAACAAAAAATTAAAAATCCACCTTCCTATTTTTCTTTCGGTAAACGAGATATCAATATCATTCATATCAAGCGACGATATTCCTGCATAGTGTATACTAAACTATGATCCATATAAACGAAATTATTAATATAGTCCTTTATGTTCATGTGGAAAGCATGAAGATGTGTAACATTTCTTTTTTGCATGGAGATAAATAATAGTATATTTGCTGCTCTTCATAAATTTATTGACGAAACATGTAGATTCTCTAGTTGATATGTTATTTAATTGCATTTTCACTTGTATCAATTGTATTATATTTCTTTAATTTGCATGACATATTGTATTATATAAGGATAGGAACTAGTAAGTTATAAGAACTTGTTTCCAATCCTTTTGATTCAATCAATAAAATATGTTCAAAACAATGCTTTGTGAACAATTTACCCGAGCAGATGGTCAACGCTGAACGCAAAACTATGAACATTGAGAGCATGATGATCTCATGGTGTGCGGACGTTGAACGCACGGTGAATGAAAAGTGGACAAACGGAAAAATGGAAAAGTAGAACGTTTTCTAATATACCTATATATTTGAAATATTTCAAAATATGTTTATTTACAATTCTTGGCTGTGCTAAAATTCAGAATGAAATAAATCAATGGACTTTTTCAAAGTAAATTCTCAATAAAGATTCATTTCTATTGATATTATTGTGCTTCAACTGACGAAATTAAACGTGTTCTCACCATGAGAAACCAAAACACATGAAAGGGTACTTTTTTGTACGATTCGGTTGATCAGTGATCATGAATGTATTAAATCTTGTCCATAAAGAATACGTATACCTGATTATGATTAGGCAGATCGACTTAATATTTCTATCTTGTTAAATTGTTTTATCTGGAAATGATACATGTATTGTTGATCGAATGCTTAAGATGTTTTTAATTAGTTGACTGCGTGTATCAGATGTGGTTATTTGATTGTGTGTGTCAGATGTGGTTAGTTGACTGTGTGTTGGAGGTGCACAATTAACCACGTATTTAAGAAGTGATAAGCTATAGTTGGCTGTGTGTATTAAACGTGCTTAGTTAACTGTGTGCATTACATGTTTTTAGATGGCAGTGAGTATCAGACGTGCTCAGTTGATCGTGTGTATCAGCTGTGATAAGTTGACCGTATGTGTGCTAAATGTGCTTAGTTGGCTGTGTGTATTATAGGTGTTTAGATGACAGTGTGTGTCAGACGTGCTCAGTTGACTGTGTGCTTTAGAAGTGTTCAGTTGATAGTGTGTGTGCTAAATGTGCTTAGTTGACTGTGTGTATTATACGTGTTTAGATGACAGTGTGTGTCAGACGTGCTCAGTTGACTGTGTGCCTTAGAAGTGTTCAGTTGATAGTGTGTAAATGAAAGTGTTCAATTGGTTGTGTATCAGTATAGTGTTCACTTGGTAAGTGAAAAATCAAGGAATGAAATAAACCTTTTTTGATACAAATCAGGTCTGATATAATGTTTAGTTGTTATTTTTAGTAAAAAAATTAACATTTCTTCCTTCTAACTCTCTTTTACAAAAAGTGTTCATTTGCATGTGGGAAGTTAAGGTGTTCAGTCGGCACGTCATACACGTATCTCACACACACACACAGAGAGAGAGAGAGAGAGAGAGAGAGAGAGTTTGCATTCTGACCCAAAGCGATATGGGGATGCTTGCATTGCGATTGATTTAAAATTAATAAAGTTCAGAGAATTTTTAAACTTTTGATTTACAGTACCTGGGCATTTATAAGTGAGCAGAGACATTCAGTGAAGTGTTGACGTCAATTTGCATTTTTAAATTACCATAAAACTTTACCTTGATAAATTCAATTCAATTGCATTCTTTATCAAATTTGCTTATGCATCTAACATCTTAAACATGTCTTAGGAAAGAAAGTGATGTCAGACTGCACTTGCATTTGTATTTTTATTATACTGTACAAGGCCATTCTCTAAACTATGAAAAAGGTCTATAAGGAACTGTGTAAAATTGAACTGCATGCAATTATAACATTCTTCTCTTTTTTTCTGTTACATGTATCTGTCATTTAATTTCTTATTTTGACTGTTTGCCAACATGGTGATGTCATTAAACTGAATTGAATTAAACATTTCACTACTAATGTTGTCACTTTATTTTCCCAAGAAATTCTTCAAAATGCCTTCATTGGTAACGGAAGAGAAAGTGCATTTAATTGTTGTCTACCCACCACAGGCACTTGTTTCTGTAATATTATACTATGGGTCAAAAATTTATTACAGAAACAAGTGCCTGTGCTACCCACAGTCGCCATTTTCACGTGTAAGCAAAATAATTCTTCACTTTCCGAGGTTCAAGGACCCATGATTCAAGTGAATTTGTTGGTATCAAAAACTGATGACATATCTATATCGTGGAAATATACCAGGGTATATGATTAAGGAAATCATTTCTCCGATGATATTGATGGCATGGAAAGTCATGGCCGTAGGAACCGGGGGGGGGGGGGCATGGGGGGGCCGTGCCCCCAATAATTTTGCCGATATATAGATTACTATAGAAAACATAGATACTATATGCTTGTGCCCCCTCAATAAAAACGTCTGATGAGCTTCTTTTTTTTTTTCTTGTCAAGAAATTTTGGTAGTTGATAGTGCCCCCTCAACTGAAAATGTATGGCTGTGCCCCCCCCCCCCCAACTGAAATTGCTTCCTACGGGCCTGAAAGTAAAATCAATGTAATGCTGCTTTTGCAAGAGTGCCAAATGTTGCGTTTTACAAATTTATTTATTTCAATTTTCAACGTATATTTATTTGCTCATTTTAATACGACAACAGTTTTTTCCTTTATATGCATACACATGTAAATTATTTTTTGGATTTTTTTTTGGGGGGGGGGGAGGGGGCTCCACGCCCCCTCTAAATCCGCCAGTGGATCCCAGATTTAAAAAGAAAAAATAGAAAAAAAGGAGGGTGGTGGGGTCCATACCCCAAGCGCCTGTGGATACAATGGATTTCAACCACGCATGTATACTGGAATTTTACACATCGAAATAAATGGTGAAAAAGGCATTGGTTTAGATTTTATTTTGGCAATATCCCTTGCTAGGAAAAACTTAAAACTTTTCATGTAAGCGGTCCAATATCTCATCCACAGGTCCACTATCTCAATCGGCGGTCAAACATCGATTTTTTATTATCGCTCAGTAAAACATCATTGTATAGATTTATATAGGAACTAATTTTTAAAGGTATATATAACAATAATATACTTAATACAGATTCAAAATGTATTGCATCCCATCATATGAAATGGTCAAAACAATTATATGAGGCTTTTTACTCCACCTTGATGAAGAAGTAAGGGAAAAAGTAGGAGTAACCTATTCAAAATAGTAGGAAAAAAGTAGGAATTTTTACAGACAATGAAGGCGTTCTTATTTAATGGAAATCTAATCTTATGACTGTATAACGACTTCGGACTTTGCATCTTTGAGGTGTAGCTAAGGAGTGCTCAATCAGTCTATTAATACGGAAACAATTAAAGGCAGAGGTTTTATGGGCCACCTTGAGGTCCCCAGTAGGTGATGCTCCCGTGGTTGGAGTCGAGGGGGGGGGGGGGGGCGAAGCCTCTGAAAGCTGGCAAATTTTCAGCATTTCCAATATCTAAAATGAGTGCTCAAGAAAGGAGAGTAAATTTCAGCAAATCAAATGACCATAACATAGGAATGGACTCTCCTGGTTAATGATGTGCTTTCTATCTTATGCCCTTACGAAATAATTTAATTGTAAAATGAATTTTGTAACATATATAATGTATTTAAATTAAATAATTTGTATTATACAATTTCCTAGCTGCAGAACTGTAGCTCTCCAAAAAAAGAAAAAAAAGAAAAAAAAAGACAAATCGGTCAGTCAATTTTTTTTTCAGAGAGCTACATTTCTGCAACTAACAATTCCCCTTAAGTTTTCTTTTTACTTTGAGCACACCTTATGCATTCATAAAGTAGTTCAGTAAACTGGGAATCTCATCCATATTATGTGTTTATACTTTTAAAATCATTGTAGAATTATAGACTTTTGCACTTGCTACACCTAGCTACCACCTTGAATACTCTTTAAACAAGAGGCCCAAGGGCCTTAACGGTCACCTGAGTATAATACAACAATTTAGAAGTTAAATACACTGACAGATGAAGCTTTGTTGCCCTAAAGTAAGAGAAGTACGAAGATCAGGATCAACAAAATAATTAGTCTAGTATTCAGTATCAACTCATAAATTAAGTTCTAATCTGTCCTCCACTTAACACTATCACATGCAGACTATTAACAAACTATTAGTGCTTCTGTACTATTTTTAAACCCATATTAAGACCTCTAGCATTGACCTCTCTTATGGTCTTTGAAGAACTTTTAATAAGATAAGTTATTTTTGTCTCATTTTTATTTATCTATTACTTACAGGTCTACCTGATTATTAAAACTAAGAAAATACTTTTTGAATTATATGATAAACATTCTTGCATAATTATCTATTCTATTAACCTTCCAAATGTATTATTTACAGTGATTAATTATCAAAGGTGAATGGAAAAGGGGAATAACTTCTCTCAGTAAAATGCAAATTAATAGAGCCCTGCCCAGGACTAGAATGCTTAGACAAATGGTCCAGATGTTCAAAAATCTGGTAGAAATATGCTTACTTATATCATTTAAACTTTTACTCAGTTTTCTTCCGATATGCCCAGAAGCAGAGAAGAATTTCACAGGTACAATGCATTTTCACTAAAGATTCAACAAAGCCTTACCCTAACACCAGAACCCAAGACCAAGGGTCAAGAAATTTACAAATTTGGAAGAGTTACCCTCATCATCATAACTATGGACTTTAAAGAATTAACACTTTTCCACTATATTATCAAAAGCCCCCCCCCCCCCCCCCCTAGTTATGCCAAAACCCCTGACCCTAGGACAACAAGATTTAAAAATTCTGTTTGAAGCTCCCATTTTCATCATAGCTAAGCAATTTATTTATCAGCTCATCACCAAGGAGCAGACAGGATTAATTAATGATTAATTAATAGAATTAATGCTTTTTCACTATATAATCAATAGAGCCCCCCCCCCCCCTCCTCAAGAACCCCAAAAACTGAGGCCATATATTTAAAAATTTTGGAAGAGGCATCCTTGCCTATCATAATCATGCATTTAGTTTGTTTAAATAATCTCCAGTAGCAGAGAAGAAGATTTTCAAAGAATCAATGCATTTTCACTAGTATATAATCAATAGAGCCCTGCCCTAACACCAGAACCCCTGACCCTGGGGCCATGAAATTCACAATTTTTTAAAAGGCATCCTTATGCATCATAACCATGCACTTAGTTTGTTTAAATAATACCCAGGAGCAGAGAAGAAGATTTTCAAAGAATTAATGCATTTACACTATATAATCAATAGAGCCCCGCCCTAACACCAGAACCCCTGACCCAGGGGCCATGGCTTTCACAATTCTGGAAGAGGCCCACCTCCTCATCATAACTATGTACTTAGTTTATCACCTTAATGCCCAGGAGCAGAGGAGAAGATTTTCAGAGAATTAATGCATTTTCACTATATAGTCATTAGAGCCCCGCCCTAACACCAGAACTCCTGACCCTGGGGCCATGAAATTCACAATTTTGGAAGAGGTACTCTTGCTCATCATAACTATGTACTTAGTTACTTTATTAAATATCCAGGAGCAGAGAAGAAGATTTTCAAACAATTAATGCATTTTCACTACATAATCAATAGAGCCCCGCCCTTACACCAGAACCCCTGACCCTGGGGCCATGAAATTCACAATTTTTTAAAAGGCACTTTTGCTCATCATAGCTATATACTTAGTTACTTTATTTAATTCCCAGGAGCAGAGAAGAAGATTTTCAAAGAATTAATGCTTTTTCACTATATAATCTATAGAGCCCCGCCCTAACACCAGAACCCCTGACCCTGGGGCCATGAATTTCACAATTTTGGAAGAGGCACTCTTGCTCATCATAACTATGTACTTAGTTACTTTATTTAATGCCCAGAAGCAGAGAAGAAGATTTTCAAACAATTATTTATTTTCACTATATAATCAATAGAGCCCCGCCCTAACACCAGAACCCCTGACCCTGGGGCCATGAATTTCAAAATTTTGGAAGAGGCAGTCTTGCTCTTCATAACTATGTACTTAGTTACTTTATTTAATACCCAGGAGCAGAGAAGAAGATTTTCAAAGAAGTAATGCACTTTCACTATATGATCTATATTGCCCCACCCTGGGGCCAGAACCCCTGACCCTGGGGCCATGAATTTCACAATTTTGGTAGAGGCCTCAATGCTTATTACAATGATGCCAACAGTTAGACTGCTTGATGTCCAGGAGTAAAGAAGAAGATTTTTAAAGATTGCATTATTTTTGGTGGTTTTAGCCCCACCCCTCAGGCCCCAGGGAGGCAGGGACCATGAAATTCACAATTTTTGTTCCCCTTCACCCATAGATGCTATATGCCAAAATTGGTTGAAACTGGTTGAGCGGTTTCAGAGAAGAAGCTAAAAATGTTCAAATGTTAACGCACTGACGCACGACGAACGCCGACGGACAAAAACGGATAGCAATAGGTCACCTGAGTGACCTAAAACAGCCTTTTTCTCAGTTTGATTTATATTCCTCTCTGTTTTAGTTTAGTTTAGTTTCTATTTTTAGCCACCGGTACATTATAATACCTTTAACTTTTGTGACTAAAAAGTATGAATTATTGAAGAATATAAGGGATTGTAGGAAAAAATAAGATCAAAGAAAAATTGTAGGATAATTAAGAAAAAGTAGGAACAGTAAAAAGCCTTTTATATTGACCTCTGAACTTTATTTTAGTGACCCCAAAACTAAAGGGCCTTTTTCCAATCTCAGCTAGCTAACTACGTACAGTCAAACCTGGTTATCTCAAACTCGATGGGACCAAGAAATTACTTCGAGATATCCGAGGATTCAAGAAATCCAGGGTAAAAACTTAAGGAATATAAAGCGGTTGGGACTTCCAAATCACGTTGGCATATAACGGTATTCGAAATATCAGTTTGAGATACCGAAGTTTGACTGTACTATTGTACTGAACATGAAGACTTCTGATTGTGTATGGACACAGTGGAAACTTTTGGATGATGGCTCTTATTTAATTGCATTCTAAATATTCTAAACATTCTAATAATTTTTACTGGAATAAAAGCATAGCTGACAATGTTGTTTCATTCTGTTTAATTTGGCATACTTGTGCAGGAAGGTCTGATAATCTTTTCCTTCACACAAGGTTAAAAAAGGTTAATAAAAAAAGATATGTTTGAAGTATAAATAAAAATTCACAACAAGATCACAAATGTCTTCAAGGTTCTTTTTCCTGTACAACCTTGTCATCAGACTTTTCTATATTGTTTTTTGACGACAGGTACTCTTGGATCAGCTTTTCAGCTTTCCCTTTCTGAGACAATTTATTGGCTTTTCCTTGATAGTTTCCTCTGTTGATGGAGCCTTTCCCATTCAGAATTTCTGCAACCCTGAAACAGAAGATAAATACAATTTATATGTACACTGTTTCTGTCCAGAATCTTACTGATAAAAGTAGACAGAAATTTGATCTATTGAAGATTTACACATAAAATTGATATGATGGTAACAAATTTACACTGATTACCAAGGACTGAAACAGATAAAGCACACTACAAATAAAGCTAACTCAATTTCTTTATGAAGAAGACAATTTCTTTTACAATAGGAAGTTCACAACAATTACTCCTTTTGACCTTTGACCTTGGCTCTGGAATAAGAAGCCCTTTTCCCTGGGCATTGTTGTAGGAACTTACTTTGGTCCAACATCCTTGATAAAGTCTTCTGGTCCAGACAATAGAAACAGACCGGCCCCTTTTTCATCCCCCACTGTCAGGAAGCAGATCTTGCTCTGTAGTAATTATTAATGTTAATTACTCTAAAAGTACATAACAACATGAAATTAATTAATGATAATTACCAAGCTTCTACTTACAGAATTATCCACATGCTGCACAATGATGTTCATAAACTCCAAGTCTCCTTCTTTCCTGTCAAATGACAGAAACCCTGTTCAGTGTAATACATAACAGTGGCAAATGTTTAAGCTTGTGTAACAGAAATTCACCAATTATCATGTATTTAATTAAGAAATATGGTATCATTTTTAAACATCTATTGGGATATAAATATGGGTTGGTCATGAAATCAAATTCCATAAAGCCCGAAGGGCACGATTTTGATCTATAGATTGCATGTCGACCCTTTATGATGTCACTGAGAAATTACGTCAAACATTTATGACATGAGGAACCCGTGTTTATACGGATATAGATACGCGTTGCTTTCAATAGTGTTATATAAAAGAAAACATTTGCAAATGTAAATATAGAGGAATAAACCTGACTAACAAACCTGTGTAGACTAAGGAGAGGACTGCTGTCTGTTTTAAACTTTTGTCCCTCAAAGACAGCAAGGTCCCGCAAAAGTGACGTGACATACTGAAAGAAACAATGATATTTAAAGTATAAATCATCTTTCTGTTCAGTGTACACATTCAACATTTCTCCATCTTGTAGTGTCATCCATTGAAAGTTTGTGATAAATGGTCAAATCTCAAAAATGGAGATTCATACTTGTACATTATCTACATTCAGTGTAAATTTCATTATGAAACCCATTAGAAATCTACAACATTCAACCGTCTATAAACACACACAAAAGCTTGTCATATTGTGGTAGAATACAAGATAGGAACTACATACACTTTCATTACAATAGGAACACCAATATGTAATTTGTTTTGGCTCAATTTCATCAAAAACAATTACCTTATTTAATCATCGTAAAAAATACAACAATTGTACATTTATTAGAACTAACTTTTCATTTTTTCCCTCACAATATTCACTTGCGTTAAATATCTTTCCAGGTCAAAACGGCTCTTACGTCTATTAACCACACCAATTCTGAAAGGGTCTAAATTTATAATAAAGATCAATGAAATAAACATTTATGAAGAGAGAAAATTAGAGAATGTACATAGATGCATTGAATTCTTATTCTTAGATTTTTCATATTACAGCACCTGTCCTTACTGACAAATTATCATACTGCAATACATGTGGTATTAATTTTGTTTGCATGGCCAAGTGCTGACCGACAACATTCAAAACATAAGATTTCAATGTTTAAATAATTGTAGACCCCAAATTTTATTTGCAGGGGGTTTTAGTGTATTATTATAAGATTTCACATTTAACACATTTTCCTATATAACATGAATTAAAAATTTGTCTTTGCTTGAGATGGATATTTCCTGTATATACCCATTTAAAAATTTGATCCCCTGTTGTGACCCCGCCCTACTCCCAGGGATCATGATTTGAACAAACTTGAATTTACAGTATGTAACGAAGCTTTCACAAAAGTTTCACTTTTTCTGGCCCAGTGGTTCTTAAGAAGAAGATTTTTAAAAGATGTCACTTAATTATCTCCCCATGAAAGAGAGCTAGGAACTTCCTGTGAACATATTTATATCCCCTTTACCCAAGAATGCTTTGTGGCAAGTTTGGTTGAAATTAGCCCATTGGTTCTGGAGAAGAAGTAAAAAATGTGAACAGTTTAAAGACAGACAGATGGATGACAGACAGAATTGATCAGAAAAGCTCATTTGAGCTCAACTGAGCTGAAAAGTCTTCTACAGAATTTCTAAAAGTCTCCCTATAACCAAGATTTCCTTTTAAGCAAGTTATATATAACTGAGTTTTACTGTATCATCTAATAATCAAACAGTACAATTACCTAAATTTGAATTAGAACAAGTGCAGGAGTTTTTGTAAATTTTTCTGAAAATAAAAAGAGAATACCTTTTGATTTGTTTTGAATCCCTTCACGGCTTTATCTGCCAGTTCATAGTGATCTTCAAGTGGTCCCCTGAAATATTACAGGATAATCAACTTATATATCATATCCAATAAACAACAGTGTCATTACCTTTTTTTTTTTACAGGTCCTTGGGATGTTTTGTACCAATATTACAATATTATTCCTTTACTAAATGATTATCAGGTAACATTCTGAACAAGTAAACAAGCACAATACCATAAGCCAGGAAAGAGCACTACTTTTCTATATTTTTTTTCTTCCTGACAATATGAATTATAGCTGATCTGTTTGGAAGTCTTTCAAAATTTGTGCATTTACAAGGTTGGATAAAAGTAAGTATCCTGAATGTAAGATAATTCCAAGTCAAGATATCCGACAAAATCAGGATATTATTTCAAACCTATTGGATTATTTTTCCTAAGCAAATATAACTCAGTGTCACAGCTCTTGCTATGAAACAGACTGAGAAAAATCATTATACATATGTTATCAAATAAACAAAGTGGTCATTTAATCCTTTATTTTCTTGGTTGTTTTGTTTTTAATTTCATGTGCCCTTATAAAAAAGAAACTTCAATGTCCTTACTTGAGCAATGTTGTCAGTGCCCTTTCAACCTTGACACAGCGACCTAAATATTGAAGAACACGACCTCCAGCCACAAATATTAGATTTGTTCTGTCTTTTTTCTTTGCTTTTTCTACCCATAACAATTTGATGGACTGAAAAAAGTGGTAAGAAAAAGGCTTAATTACTGCAAAAATTAGCTTTACATGGAAGACACATGTCTGTTATGTGGTCATACATTAAATCAATAGTATAGCCATTTCCTGATTAATTTTAATTGGAGACATCTGGCTATAAGAGAACTGAGGAAAAGTAATTTTATGCAAACAAGCAGGTCATGGAGTGTTAACCTAAGACTACAATGATTAAAAAAATAACACGATTACCAGAGGTCTAGGAACTGACCTGTAGATGAGAGAGATTGGAGACATGAGTTCCGCAGCAGAGGGTCGAGTCGATTCCGTCTACATGTAGGACACGCACCGGGCCAACATGATCATCTGGGAGCCCTCGGCAACGGAACTGATAAATACACACTGGATTTAATTAATATAGAAACTTATATACAATTATATATCTTTTTGGCAAGCTCATTTGATTTGCTTATGTCTGATGCTTAAATTAATGAATGAATCCATCCACAAAATCAACTTTAAATGCAAATGTGATTTTTTTAATAAGAATGAACAACCCATTACTCTATTAATTTAATACCTTCCATTTATAAAGAGATACTGCACATCCTAAATCTTCAAAAAATTTAAAACACAGGAAATCACTGGTGAATGTTCTGTCCATGCAAGTTTGGTCTGGATAAGACTTATAGCTGCAGTGAAACTTGTTTGGTACAAACATGGACATAGCAAATTTACGGATATATAGAGGATATTCAATGTTTTGTAGTTGGATATGGAATTTATTTCATGAGTGGGACAGAATTTTTTGATATTTTCACGAGTGCAAAGCACGAGTGAAAATATAAAAAAATCCTATCTCACGAGTGAAATAAATTCCATATTCAACTACAAAACATTGAATTTTTTGTTTATTACATTTTGAATTCTTTGATTTTCTCTTTGCCTTTGTCTTTTCTTAACACTGTGTCATAGGCTGCGACATCATAATTGAGCAGTTGAGACGTCATAGCTTAGCAGCTTTGAGATTGAAAACATTGTAATATGGATTTTAGCAACATATTTGGGAAGAAATTGGCAGTTTTAGTCTCTTTCAAGACGATTTAATTCCTTTTTCAATCTTATTACAGGCCAGAAATTATATTTTACTTACTTTGATATCCTTTCACACTGTGAGAGAATATCACTTTAATTCAATGAATAAATCACAGTATTTCACTGTTGAAAATGTAATAAAGGGAAGTATTTTGGAATCCCCAGCAAAATACTTAACAATTTTTTGTAAATTTTACTGTTATAACAAAATCTTTCGTAAGAATTCATATCTATAATTTCAATTCATCAGAAAATTTAAGTTAACTAAGCTAAATTTTGTATTTAATACTTCCCTGGACATATTCTAAAAACATTTATATTGTGTATATTGCGAAGTTGCAATATATACTTTAGCAATTTTGTTATATGCATATCACAGATATACATGTATTGCAGATAAAGTAAATTCTCAGGTCCCCAAAACTTTGCTATGACCAAGTTTTACTGTACTTGGGAATAGCTGAAACCCATCACCTGTTCAATCATCAAGAAAATGTAGGTAATATTAAGCATCCAAATCATTTCCTTGTGTTTTGCATCCCTAGATCACCCATGCAAATTTGGTCACTAGTATAGGGATTAGAGTTATCTGGAAGTCCACTTGCTCCAAAAATATGCTTACAGGGAACAAGCTTATAATGAATTGACACTTACAGTGTAGTGATTTTCATTCCACATGGCTTTAAAATATATTGTAAACTTAACTGATTTAAGGAATCTACAAGCACTGACTATGGAAGCTACAGGACCACTACAAGCATTGACTTTGGGAGTTATGGGACCACTACAAATAATATCAAATTTAGGAGATATAAAGGACCATAACTAACATTAACTTTTGGAGTAACAAGACCAATACAAGCATTTACTGTAATTACAAGTTACAGACCACTACAAGCATGAACTATGGGAGTTACAGGACCACCACAAGCACTGACTATGGGAGTTACAGGACAACTACAAGCACTGACTATGGGAGTTACAGGACCACCATAAGCACTGACAATGGGAGTTACAGGACAACTACAAGCACTGACTATGGGAGTTACAGGATAACTACAAGCACTGACTATGGGAGTTACAGGACAACTACAAGCACTGACTATGGGAGTTACAGGACCACCACTTTAGGAATTATGGGAGCACTACAAATAATATTAAATTTGGGAGATATTAAGGACCATAAGTAACATTAACTTTTGGAGTTACAAGACCAATACAAGCATTTACTGTAATTACAAGTTACAGACCACTACAAACATGAACTATGGGAGTTACAGGACCACTACAAGCACTGACTATGGGAGTTACAGGACAACTACAAGCACTGACTATGGGAGTTACAGGACAACTACAAGCACTGACTATGGGAGTTACAGGACAACCATAAGCACTGACAATGGGAGATACAGGACAACTACAAGCACTGACTATGGGAGTTACAGAATAACTACAAGCACTGACTATGGGAGTTACAGGACCACCACTTTAGGAATTATGGGAACACTACAAATAATATTAAATTTGGGAGATATTAAGGACCATAAGTAACATTAACTTTTGGAGTTGCAAGACCAAGCATTTACTGTAATTACAAGTTACAGACCACTACAAACATGAACTATGGGAGTTACAGGACAACCACAAGCACTGACAATGGGAGTTACAGGACCAGTACAAGCACTGACTATGGGAGTTACAGGACAACTATAAGCACTGACTATGGGAGTTACAGGACCACCACAAGCACTGACTATGGGAGTTACAGGACAACTACAAGCACTGACTATGGAAGTTACAGGACCACCACAAGTACTGTCTATGTGAGTTACAGGACAACTACAAGCACTGACTACTGTGGAATCATCATTGTTCGTGGGGGACCAATGTATGTGGATTTCGTGGGTTACCCTTAACCACTAAATTACATCCCCACGAACGTTTATTGTGTAAACATATTGATTAATTGAATCTACCGTATAAACTGGTAACCCACGAAATTACGTCCCCTCGAACAAGTAAAATTTTGCTTGTCCACGAACATTGACCCCCACGAATTAAAATGATTCCACAGTATGGGAGTTACAGAATAAAGCAAGCTCTGACTATGGGAGTTACAGGACAACTACAAGCACTGACTATGGGAGTTACAGGACAACTACAAGCACTGACTATGGGACTTACAGGACAACTACAAGCATTGACTTTGGGAATAATAGGACCTCTACAAGCATTTACATGTAATTAAGAGTTATAGGACCACTAAAACGATTAACTTTGAGAGTTATAGGACCACTACAAGGATTAACTTTGGGAGATACAGGAACACTACAAGCATTAACTTATGGAATTAAAAGACCATAACAAACATGACCTTTCTGAGTAAGCATGAGATACTTTATGCATTCAGATTTTTGAGTTCTAAGACATATTAAGATTACTTTTTGGAGTTCTGGATCCTCTTTATCATGGTAGAGGTGGGGTGTGACTGGAATACTGGCCAGAATTTTCTCATTCACTGCATCTTCTAGATCTGCCATCTGCTGGTTGCTCAAGGAGGTAATATCTAATTCAATCGAGGATATGTTTTCTCCAAGACACCTGAGTTAATAAAATATATATTATCATAGAGTAACTTGATCCAAAGAGCCGTATCATGTCGAGTTGACAGTCGCGGATCATCAGATCAAATGAGACGTGGAGCTTTGATTCTTTGTTTGATCACTTTGGCTACAGGCAACTATACAGCTTCATTCAAATTTTTCACCTTCAGATTTTTCAAGTGTTGATTTAAATGAATCCTCCCCTTAAATATGCTTGGTACAATTTTTCTGGATTTGGGGTATCTACAGGCATTTAAAAATCCCCCAATAGTTTAATATCCTTGCCAACTTTGATGTTGTTCAATTTTAATTCAGAATAATCCATCAGTGTTTAAATATTAACAAAAAATAATGATTTGTTGATACTTTCTAAACAGCACAGTCAAAGAGCCCATTCTCTATAGCTTAAGCGCATTTGTCCTTTGTCTTGCTTATTTTAAATTTCATATATTAATAACTATCTCGCAAAAATAATGTGTCATGAAAATATGGTTATCTACAGTACAGATGACTGCCTTTTTAAGTTGATCTGATTTGCTCTTTGTCAGTTACACTGTACTTGATGGGTTGACTGGAGTCTGTGTATAATTTACTAGCAGTTAGATCTAGCAAATTTCTGATTCAATGCACTTCTCACCATGATGTGGTTGGGCATCCATACATGCTCTCAGCTATAGCCGTTATCAAGTGCTGACCTAAAAATCATTCCAATTTTTTATTCATTGTACAGAATAAAACACTGACAATTTATTTTGAAAACATATAAAAAAAAGAATTATTGTATTTGAAGTATAGTGTATTTTTGAAAAGAAAACAAATGACTATGGTACAAACATGTTGACGTTTGACATTTAAATATGATCTCACAAACTGAAATTCAATAACTTTGGCCAATAATTGAATAGACACAAAAAAATGAGATGCTTCAGTAACCTGTATGTTGTTGCATGTGGTCAAACCTCCTCTTCCAGTCCACTTTGAGGCATACTTCTGTACCAGCCTGTATCTCCTTGGTGACGAAATTGACAGCATCTGCTCCTCGTCTAGTGATGCGTAAAACCTCTACGTCATTGATCTAGACAGGGGGAATTAAACGCATGTGTGTATCAGTAATTACATAATAAGCTGGCACCTCTATGTACTTTGTGAATGAGTCGAGTCATTTACTACCATCACCAGTATTCTATGTAATTGCTGACGTTAGTGAGAAAATTATCATATTAAGATATTGTTATGTATAACAATTTACATCTTCCCATAATAAAGTGAAAATAACCATTCACATGCCATACATCCTTGAACACAACAGACAATTACGTACAAACAATATCAGTAAACACACATATCCCTCTGCAGACAATTTTATGTTTAATGCCTTGACACAAATTTACTAATCATAGCTTAATAAATAAAAAAAAACTGACTAATAATTCTAACTTACTGTGCCTCTGTCGTCTGGCTGAAATAGAAAAAAAAATAAATTAACATTTAAAAATGAAATAACAAATAGCACAAATTTTAAAGAGCATGATGCAAAATAGTTTCCAATTATTAAACTTAACATTTTATTAAAATCACACCACTGTAAGTGTTGGCTTTGATTTGTCTACCCCATTTGCAAACATCTGTCTGAAAAATCACAAGTCTTCTTAGAATATAAATTACAGCGATTTAAACAAATCTCTGATAGAACTGAAGCTGCATATTCATAGTAGATATGATATTTTCTAGAAACAAGTACTAAATGGTGAATTCGATTTTGTTACGTTACAGATGTTAAGGCCCATTTCAGATTGTACATTGCTTTTCCTCACCTCATAATAATTAAATTTTGCACTTAAACATGTTAAATCTTTATGCATAATTCTTTCATATATTTATTTCAAGTACATTGTATTTATAACTAAATGAAATGATCAATGCATAATAAATCACAATTAGAAGTAATTTATGTATTTTCTTTCTTTTCTAAATGCTGTATTGTCTATCTATTAAATATACTACACTAAAACTTGTCTAATCTGGACACCACTGGTTCCATAGAAATTGACCAGATAAGACAACATTCTGGATTAGACAACAAAAGCAACTGAATTTCCTGCAAAGGACTTAAAGTTAACGTCACATTAGGCAAGATTTTGGAATATACCTGGTACATCATCTGGATTAGACAAGTTTCACTGTATAACTTTTCCAAAATAACAAAAATTCAAAACATCCGTTTGAAATTTGTATCATCTATCTGTTAAACTGTATCAAAAATGTTTAAATCAGATTGTATACACTATCATAAAACAGGAATTTTCTTTCAATTACTTCAGCAAAAAATTGGATGGATTTACAGAGTTTATGCCCATTTTCTATACTACTTCCCATACATAGGGCCAAAATAAAAAATACCTTTGTTTCCCCTAATGCAACCAACCCAATTAAATCCCGCCAACTGAAAAGTTTTTTTAAGAAGATTATTCCAATATTTTTTTTTTAATGTTTATCAGCTTTTATAAAATACAATTTCATGAAAACCTGTTCTTATCAGAAAATCAGAATGTATTTTCAAAGCTGCTGTCAGGAAAAAAAATTATTTACCTACCTATCTACCCAACTTCAGATTTTAGGGTCGGGTTAGGGGAAACAAAGATATTTTTAATGATGGCCTAATTATATCACATCAAAATTATGTTTCCCCTTTAATACTGTGTTTTCTTGGATTTTTTTACATCAATATATTTTGAACATGTTAGATTTCATTCATCACAAAAATAATTGTCTGTTGCAATTAGTTGTCGCTAAATTGACAGGACTAACATTAAATACTGTAAAATCACTTATTTTTATGGGGTCAAAATTTCGTGGTTTGAGGAAAAAATATCAGTTTGTGGGGATTTGATTTCGTGGTTGAATAAGTGTTCAGTAATATATATTTGGGATTTTACATTTACATACCACAAAAACAACTAAAATTCCCCCCCCCCCCCCCCAAAAAAAATTAGTGATTCCACAGTACGCAGTTATGCAGCCAGTACTATGATCAAGAGCACTAATTAATTTGTCCTTGCAACAACTGTGTAGGTGTTCTAATAAGTGAGCTTTTAAAAATCAATATTCACTGACTCTTTATATGACTGATTGACTGATTTTAAGCTTGGTACATACCTGTCCTCCCCCCTCTGGGAACAATATGGTATCTTCCAGAATCACCTCATACCCCTTCAGCTTCTCCTTTTTAGTTTTACCTGGTAATTCTGCAGGTGAACAACTCTTAACTTTTGTCTGAAACTAAAAGTGATCAAATTTACAATACATGTACATGTATATTAATTTCCTTTAAGGATGAATTAAAATGCAATTGAAGGTGTATTTCTCTCTGTGAAGAGAAACATATATAAATGTAGATGGTACTAATCATTCTTAACTGATGACATCAAAAATTAAATATACTTTACCAGCTATGAACAACACATTCCTCTCTGTACAGACAAGGAATAGTAACACAATAGCAGTTTTTGCTACCAATTCATAATCAGGTTAATATCATAAACATTGTACTAAGTCACTAACTAAATTTTCTTATTAACTAATTATTAACTTATTTTAACTGATTGACTTATTAATAATCATATCATTCATATGCCAGTGAGTTAGCAAATAGCTTGATTTAGCTATTTTGTGAATGAATTATAAAAGAGGCAAATTCTGGTTAACGAGATATTAGTATTATAATGGTTAGGCCATGGATATCAGCCTGGTAGCTAAGTTGGTAGAGCACCAGCTGACTAGTGATGCATGGGTCCCAGGTTTGATTCCAGGTTCAGCTATATATTTTCACCTTTCCTGTTACACAATTTGGTGCCATGACCAGGATGTTACAGCTGCAAGGGAGGAGTCTTAGGTGGTGTCTTTGGGGCAAAGACCTTTAAGGAGGGAGGAAATATGGTTGTCAGATGGGTTCAATTGCTGATGACCAGAAAGCTCAGTAAAATTGTAGAGCACCTGACTGGAGATTAAGGGGGCCTGGGTTCGAATCATGGTCTGGTCCATCACATTTTTCTCCTCTACCGTTACATTTTCTGCTGTGCCATGACCTGGAAGTGACAAGTAAAAGGCCTGCCAGGGAAGATTCTGGGTTGGTGTCTTCGAGGGCAATGACCTTTAAGGAGGGAAGAATGTGGTGGTCAGAATGGTTTGATTGCTGGTGGCCTAATAGCTCAGTTGCTAGAGTACCTGACTGGAGATTCTGGGGGCCCGGGTTCTCCTCCCTTTTTACATTAGTATTAAATTAAATGGTAATTATTCTGAACAATGTAAAGTATTCATACTTATCCATGCCTCAACACACAAGGTGGTATACAATTACCCAAACAATGGAAATACATATATTGCTTAAAAGAGTTAGCAGTGTGTAAACTTTCTTTGATTTGAGTTGTTTTTTAACAGTCCATAGAACAAATACAAGTAATTACATATAAATTGAAACTTTTCATCTATTTAATTGACAAATCTTGCTTGTGAAAACCTGAAATAGCTAAATCAAGCTATTTTGAACAGCTTATCAAAGCTATCTTTATATATATAGCAAAACTAATTCAAGCTATATAGCTTGCTGAAGAGATTGTGCCGATGTGTATGGCTTCTCCATACACTTTTTCTTAATGGCGATTTGCAGAACCAGCAACTGGCATTACTTATGTTGATATATACTCCATCAACAAGTTAAATTCCACTTTTCTTGGGTATCATTCTCTATAGAGCACAAAGTCTTTTGCAAACAATCCCTTGATAACTCGGTGACAGTCGGGGATAGGGACTTATAAACAAAAGAAATAATGGTCCATAACCCTAGGGGTACTATGAGACAAAAATGTTTTATAAGCGTGCATTTAGCTTACCTCTTTACAATAACTGTTTTGTTGACATGCAAGAGCCATTTTAGAACTGAAAGTGAAAGTAATTTTCAATCAGTAACCAATGAAAATTGATCACGTTGCCGGTGAGAACTCTTTTGTTAAGAAGGTAAATAAAGCCTATATCTAATCGGAAACTCTTTCGATTTTTGCCGTGATTTGAAGATAACGTCAATGATTTCCGGTTAAAATGGAGTTAGACTCGTGTATTGGGGCTGTGAATGCTATGAAAAAGGCGTTTATTTTGCTTTTTATGACAATTTTGATCGACAAAACGTCGGGTATGAAATGAATTGATTATATTTAATACCTATTAATGTAGAAACTGTTTTTCAAGCCCTTGTATGCTAAACGGTCTTCATTGAAAATTGACGTGAAAATATTGCACTTTTTGAAATATCTATTTTTTTTTTATTTTTAACATTGCCTTCAAAATTTTTGAAGTGAAAGATAAACACTACTTTGCTGAATTTATACATTATTTGAAAAATGGGATGAATATTCTTGATACGTAAACTGTATAAAGGATTATGTTTATAGGTCTGTAAAGACTGTATACTACAAAAGATGCCTTGCTCTTAGAACTATATCTTCTTTTATCTTTATATAGGGCGATTTGATTATGAGTACGTTACATGTGGATCTACTTTGAAGCTGAAAAATAACTACCATGGTGTCCGGTTACATTCACATGATGTTAAATATGGATCAGGAAGTGGCCAACAGGTTTATTTCATCACATAATTTGTACTGAATTATTACAAAATAGCAGACCTGCCTAACATTTAGCATGATCACACTTCTGCTCTAAAATGGTAGGCAGGTCATTTCTCATTAGAATGATATTTATTTTGTCATTATTGAAATTTTATATTGGAATGAATGATATATTTCCATGTGTGATTTCAGTCTGTGACAGCAGTAGATTCTACAGATGACAATAACAGTTACTGGCAAATCAGGGCCAAAACTGGAACAGAATGCACTAGAGGGTAACAGCATTAAAAGAAGAAAATTGACTTAAATAATTTATTTAAATGTCATTCATGAGTCTAATTAACGACATTTTTTGATAAAATATGAATATTGAATTAAATCAAATGACAAGAAAACTTGGTACACTAGGTTTTGTTAATTTAGAAATCCAATCAAGTGTGGACAGACAGTTCGACTCCTTCATGTAACAACTCGGCGGAATCTTCACAGTCATCATTTTCAGTCTCCTCTGTCAAGGAACTTGGAAGTTAGTGCTTTTGGAGAAGATGGAGAAGGGGATGAAGGTAGCAATAATTAATTCATGTAATCTCCCAACATGAGGCTATAGCCAGCAAATAATGTTTGAAAAAAAAAGAGATGCATCCTGTTTGCTCCATGTTCTTAAATAAAATTAAAGAGAATTTAAAATTTTACATGTCACATTCTACTTTTGGTTAAAAATTCAACATAGTACGCTGTAGTTATAAAATTTTCAATTAATACTTCCTTCAAACATTCAAACATGGCTGGTGGGGTAGGATTTTGAAAATGCGCAAACTGTACACTGTTGTCATAAAACATCAAATCCTACAGAGCTCCATGAATAATTCAATTCAGACATTGAAAGAGTTAATGCAAACAATGGGATAACATAAAATGAGCTTGTTGACATCAAGCTAGCTAGCTAGTACTGTAGGCTATTTCAAAGGTCTGCTATGTCCCTGCATAATTCAAATCGCCAAAAATTATTATTGCAAATGATCATGATTATGAAAAAGGTCAAATTTGATTTTATTTGAAGAGAACCTAGATAAGTTAGGGCCAGATGATTTTGCACTCTATTTTCATGTTTCTATGAGGGTTGGTCCTGAAGGAAAAAGAACTGATTCTATTCCACTCCTATGTAGCTTATGGTAACTGGCTTAGTAATGCAAGAAAAGGGCTAGCAGACTTTATCAACCACTACCAATGTGTAATAACAATCTGAAAAATAAGACGTCTATCCCAAATGATAAACTGTCCCCCATTTCAGAGCTAGATACTGTTAGGGGGAAAATAAATCACAGTATTGAATTTCATACTCATATTCAAGCACCTGCAATTAGGTGCCAAGTACTGCTGCAAAATAGGACCAAATTAAGCTACTATCAATTATCGATTTGAATTTGTACCATACAATTATATAATCAATAGTTTGAAATTTATTAAAGGTTAGATAAAATAAAGTTAACCATGTACTCCATGTATCTAGATATCCTGAAAACAAAATTTAAGTACTAGTACATAATCTGCGAGGCCAACTTTAAAGCATGCTTTTCTGCCATTTCCACGAGAAAGAGAGAAAGGCCCATTGATTATGTTCAAAAATAAAGTTTTGTTAGAACTATATTTTCAGAATATTTAAGACTATCTATGTTAAAACTTTTTATCATCCCAGACTGTCTTTCGATAATTGCCAACTATCGAAACAACACTAGTGCCAAGGAAAAACCTGACTGAAATAGGGCCTTATATTCCCAATTTTCAGTCATTTGCTATCTCTTACATACGTTTTTCCAGATGCTTATGTACAGTGATATAAGATTTTCTTTTTGACAGGGGATCACTGGGTTGTTACCTGTTCGGGAAAGTACTGGAGCAGAAATGAAAAAATAAGAATTAAAAATGTAGTCACAGAAAAGTGAGTGTGCAGTTACAATTATACTTAAATGAGCAGTACTGTCATATCTAAAATACTGTGCTTGATGTTAGTGGATAGTTGATTTGTTTACAGTATATTTATTTATTTTCTTGTACATATATATTGTTTTTGTTTTGTTTTTGAGAAGTGTACAATTGGCCAGTTTTTACTGGTAAAAATGATTACTGAGGTCTAATGTATACAATATTTTGTAGTTACCTACATGTAGCTGGGGACACTTTTGGTCGACCAATTCACGGTCAGAGGGAGGTCAGTGGGTACCCCTCTCCCTCAGAAATGAACTACTGGCAGGCAGCAGAGGGGATATTTATCAAACCTTCAGACCCCCCTCAAGGAGTGAAGGATACTCATGATGAATTGTGATAAAATCTAAGTTAATAGATCTTAATGTAAGGAAATTCCTTTTGAATGTTTTATTTTGTACGAGTATGTTATTAAATGACAAATTAAATGTTATGTGAATATAAGGTTATGAGTGTAATATTCTTTTCAGGAAATCATAGTATGATACTTCATGCATTGATGTAGAGGTCATTAAAACATAGAACTTTTCTGCTGTGTTTTGTTTGGCTGTCTCATGTCACTGTTAATCTGTTTGACTCTGTCCATAATTTTTACAGATTGCACATGTATGTATGGTTTGCCAACAGTCTGATAATTCTTCTTCATATGTTTTTGTTCAAAAGTGTACCTATGTGTATTTCATGTCATACACTACAGTAGAAGAATCTGTTGTTTCTTCAGATGGATACTCATATATTTTTTAATTCATCTTAAATTACATTAATAAGAATTACATGTTTGGACTTCATTTGTTTTCAGCAAGTATACATGTATGTATTGTAAAGGACTGGTTTATTCATCTGTCATTGTTTCTAAGTGGTTGGTCTTTGTTATGACATTGATCAAAGAACAAACTCGTGAAATATCAGTTAAGTCATGTATATCAGAATTCTACAAGTATTTAAATGAAATTTTATTGTTTTAGTTTACTGAATGTGTATTTTTTTTTTTTAAAAGAAACATACTGATGTTGTCAGATGAATTAGGTTCCAAATATTGTGTGAATTGTGACTTGTTTTGTTCATTGTTATTACTGATATGTAGATCTCTTGATACAGTGCATTGTACAATTGTGTGTATAGGCTTCACATTTTCTGTAAAATTGGACATTTTAGGTAAGACTTTAGTAGACTGTCCTTTCAGAAATATGTTTGCATCTTTTTATAGGGGGGATGATTTTTATTAAACAAGTAAAATAAAATCCATTGTGAATGAAGAATAAATTTGCCTTGCCTAATTGGCTGCACTTTTTTCCACTATGTACACTGTATGCAGTTATTTATTATAAACAATAATGTTTTTTTTCTCTGTAGCCTGTATTTTGAGAATTTATTTTAGGATTTCTTGCATTCCCTATGAAATTCATAGCATGCATGTAAAAATCAGCCTGTGGCTTATGCAAAAACATTATTTCAATTCAAAATGATTATTCTGAAGTGTTGTAATTTAGTAAAGTAGGCATTTCTTTCCTGTATATTAGAACAAGCCTTTGAAGAAAAAAAATAAATAGTGGGAAATACATGTAATTAACGGTGTGATGTAAATTATTTCAGACACTCGTGGACAATATTACATAATTACATGTAAGATCACTTAATGAACACTATTAGATATCATATTGGCAGATGCTCGAAGTAGGTCATTGAATATTAGAATATATTATAGGATTACCAAACTTACATTGGTGAATATTGGCACCAGTTGGCTGTACAAATGCACGAGCTTGTGAGTGCATTTGTACAGCCAAGTCATGCCAGTATTCACCAAAATAAGTTCGATAACTCTTTTATTATAAAGCTAAAACATGTCCTATTGATTTATATTAACTATTTCAATTAAATAACACAAAATAAATGAGAATTTTTCAGTATTGGTATTTGAATGAAAACTGTGCAATATCAGGGTCTGTCCTGGAAGTGTTAAATAGTATATACATCATTGCAATGACCCTACCTTGTTAGCTCACCTGAGCTGAGGGCTCAAGTGAGCTTTTCTGATCACCCGTTGTCCGTCATCCATCCGTCCGTCCGTCCGTCTGTAAACTTTTCACATTTTTAACTTCTTCTGAAGAACCACTGGGCCAAATTTAACCAAACTTGGTACAAAACATCCTTAGGTGAAGGGGAGTTTAAATTGTTAAAATGAAGGGTCAAGTCCCCTTTCAAAGGGGAGATGATCAAGAAAAGACAAAAATTTGGGTGGGGTCATTAAAAAAATCTTCTTCTCAAGAACCACTGGGCCAGAAAAGCTGAAACTGATGTGGAAGCATCCTGGGGTAGTGTAGATTTTAAATTATTCAAATCATGACCCCCGGGGGTAGGGCAGGGCCACAATAGGGAATCCAAGTTTTACATTGAAATATGTAGTAAATAATTTTCTTCTCAAGAACTACTGGGCCAGAAAAGCTGAAACTTATGTGGAAGCATCCTGGGGTAGTGTAGATTCTAAATTTTTCAAATCTTGACCCCCTGGTGTAGGGTGGGGCCACAATAGGGAATCCAAGTTTTACATTGAAATATGTAGTAAAAATCTTCTTCTCAAGAACCACTGGGCCAGAAAAGCTGAAACTTATGTGGAAGCATCCTGGGGTAGTGTAGATTTTAAATTGTTCAAATCATTACCCTCGGGGGTAGGGTGGGGCCACAATAGGGAATCCAAGTTTTACATTGAAATATGTAGTAAAAATCTTTGAAAATCTTCTTCTCTAGAACCACTGGGCCAGAAAAGCTGAAACTTATGTGAAAGCATCCTGGGGTAGTGTAGATTCTACATTATTCAAATCATGACCCCTGGGGGTAGGAAGGGGCCACAATAGGGAATCCAAGTTTTACATTGAAATATGCAGGAAAAAATCTTTGAAAATCTTCTTCTCAAGAACCACTGGGCCAGAAAAGCTGAAACTTATGTGGAAGCATCCTGGGGTAGTGTAGATTTTAAATTGTTCAAATCATGAACCCTGGGGGTAGGGTGGGGCCACAATAGGGAATCCAAGTTTTACATTGAAATATGCAGAAAAAAATCTTTGAAAATCTTCTTCTCAAGAACCACTGGGTCAGAAAAGCTGAAACTTATGTGGAAGAATCCTGGGGTAGTGTAGATTCAAATTTTTCAAATCATGACCCTTGGGGGTAGGGCGGGGCCACAATAAGTACTACAAGGGGTGATCAGGTGAAAAACAGCAAGGCCAAAGTTACTCAGGTGAGCGTTGTGGCCCATTGGCCTCTTGTGTTATGATATGCTTTTTGAGGTTTTTATTGAGGCTAATAGGTACTAAATTATTGATTAAGAATGTCAATTTTGTGTGAAAATGAAGACGCATCTTACCTAGCTGCCACTATAACCATCATAAATATTGCTGTTGAGCAGTTCATGACCAGACATTTTTTGTTTACAGTGGGGCGTTTGATATTGAATGCTCACATACAGAATGTTTCAGGCATATGTGAATGCAAATTCAGCATTCAATAAAACACCAAGATATTGAATGCTAAAATTCTCTAGACTTTTACTAGTTTTTTTTTTTTTTATTTAATAGACTATTTATTAGTAGAAGGAATATGATAATACTCATTGATTTGTGTCCTTTATTAAATTATAGACACCTAACCTTCTCTAGAAAAATGATTTTCCTCTGTAACAGGAGGGAAGAAAAAGTGACAGACCAGACCAGGATTTAAACCCAGGATTCCTTAATTATAGACAGGTGCTGTACCAGCTGAGCTATCTAGGCACCAGCTAATAAACCTGCCTGACTGCCAAATTTCTCCCTCTTTAAATGAAAATGGTGCCTTGAAGAAGCCAACCTAGATTCTTTTGCCTGAAATGGCTGGAGTTTCACTTGAAAATCAAAGGATGGTCTGAACACACCAAATGTTCAGGAACAAGGTGATGGTCCAGCAGGTGTGTTCAATAGTGGCCAGACAGCTCACTAGTGGCAGAGCACCCCTCCAGAGCTCAGGGGGCATGGGTTCAAATCCTGGTCTGGTCGAATCATTTTAGAAATCTTCCTTTCTATTACAGTAACTATGTAACACGGACCTACTACTAAATATAACTTATTGTTATACCTTTAAGAAATGGTTCCTATCTTAATCTATACTAAGTCAAAAAATGTCTTAAATTTCCATTTTTTTACTGAGCGGTCATAAAAAAAATTGATGTTTGATATTGGACCTGTCTATTAGATATTGGACCACTTATGTCAAACTGTGGACAGAATCAGCTAAATCTCATTTGCAGTCATTGGTGTTCAACAGTGACGGAATGGACCAAGTTTAACCACAGTGTGGGTAAAGAAAATTTATACATCACGGAAGCCAGCACAATTAAGATGCATGTACCAGTATGCCAAAAAAAAAATAAAAAAAAATAAAAGGTATATTGGTCTGAACTTAAATTTCAAAAAAAGAAAAGGAATATATGGGACTGAACTAATTTGACATTACCGGCCCTTTCATTCATAGCAATGTTCATTAGGATTTAGCAGTCATAACATATCAGGGATGTATAGTAGGTACCTGGCAGTATGGGGACAGCCACTGCCTGATATGTGTATTATGAAAATTCCCTCTGAAGGGACCATGATGCCAGATGGATGCATAATTGCAGGGTATAGCACAGTGAGTTACCTAACTTATAATCAGCTAGGTTATTGGGTGGGTGGGGTTGGGGTCATGACATGGTTGATCAAACCTTGACCCTTAAGGCCAGAATTGATCAATATACACTGTTATCCAAATCTGATTGAAAGATATATATAGATCTATATAGGGATTTTAGGCCTATTGAACAGTTTATTTTTACAAAGTATGCATGCTTATGATATCCAGTTCAATTCGTTTATTTACCAATAATATATATCTAGACATCTCATATAATTATTTCCTCGCATTTGGGTACAAGTAACTAGGGCCCAAATAAATGCCATATATTCAATACTGTAACTATATCTATTGTTTCTTTCCCCTTTTCGGCACCCCGTAAATATAAGTGACGTCACGCATAATCCGCCATGTTGGTGTTGCACATTGAGGTGAAAAAAGTCGTCACTTGCGGTGTCTCGCTAAACAATCCTTGAATCTGGTCGTTACAGAAAAGGCAGGCACAGCCACTGGTACATTCAATGTGTAACAACGTACTGGTATGTATTATTTTATTATATTTTAACATATAAAAAATTACTTGATGTCGGGAAAGGAAATAAATCTGTTCACGCGAGGTTCAGTGAGTTCACATTCCAAATATTGGGACACGAGTTTGGTTTGAACCACATCGTTGCTCTTCTTTTGAAAGTCTGTCTGTTTATTGATTCAGTAAAATTTTCAGTAATTTAGTGTTTTTTCTAAACTTTTTCAACACAAACTTACATTTATAGCCTATATTGTTCAGGATTGGCAGTTAATTTCATTTTTTTCAAATGAAACTTACAGCGGTACTGTCTGAAGTAAGAAATTCTTTCCGATCTAAATATATATAAAGATAAATTGAGTGTCACGTTTTCAAAAGGTGTTAAAGGTATACAATATGCTGTTTTCTTAATTAGACATATCTTACCAGGGATTATTGTGCATGATGAAAGTTATCTCCCTTCATCTCTTACTCTTCATTTCAATTCTCTTCAGTCTTGCTCTCTTCGAGCTTTCTTTTCGGAAATATTTTATGTCATCAAACATGCAGTCACTTCAAGATATGCTGTGAGCTTTATAATAAGATCATAGATGGGGACATTGTTAACTAATTCTCTAATTTGTTGATGGATTTGTTCCAGCACTGTTCTTGACAACTTAGATTGATGCCGGTTCAATCTACGAGAGGAGATGGCTTTGATGAAAGAGAAATTTAATCTACTTTTTCCAAATTATTGAACTGAAAATTACAACTGTGCATGTATTTACAGTGGAGTCAATGTTGGAGAAATTATATGTTTTTGGTTCAGTCTGTTTATAGTACAATGTTCTGAAGTGATGACAGTTGGGAGACCTTTATTACAATTCAATTTAATATATAATAACAGGGAAATGAACCCATATAGAAATGTGTCAGGGTTCAGGATCTCATATCAACATGACATAGTATGAGAGGATATTATGTATACACCGATTTTGTGTATGTGGGCATAATAATTGACCTATTTTTTCAGGGCTTCATTTGTAACTGTACAAACTGAAAATAGATGACTTTCTGTAGCATACTTGGTCGTGAACTTTTTCTCTGTAAACTTTACACTTTTCTTCCTCACAGTTTTTTCCTCCTTTCCTTTTTTTTTTTTTTTTTTTTAAAAGCACTTGTTCATGTTGTCAGTCCTGAATGTCGTTAGGGGAATATTCTTTATAAATTTTTCTCAGATGGTTTTCATTATGAACTACTAGCCTTATCTTTAATTGATAAAATAAATCATAGAACTTTAAGGTAAGGCATGACATAATACAATATAACAGAGAAAAAAAAAGACATACATTACTGAAAATGACTATGTTAAAACACAGGATATAGAGTTCCCTTTATAAGTATAGTGAAAGTGATTCATGTAATTCAGTTTCATTTCTTGAATATTATCATTATTTAGGGGAAATTTCAACTAAACAAGTTGTTCACACTTTGCCAGTTTTTTGCTGTGTACAGACACAGTATGGGCATACTAATGTTTAAAATGTTCAGACAAGTTATAAATTACAAGTTATGTATAATTTATTCATATTTATTACATTGTTTGTAAGACACAAAAAACATATATGACGTGATGGTAAAGTTATTTGATAAGGACATTGTTCATTATGAAAGCACTGACCTCTAAGAGACAAGAGATTGTGTGTATTGAATCACATGCTTTCTTTCACAATACCTGAGGGTTGAGGTAAGTCTTGGCCGGATTACAATTAGAAAGAGCCAGAAGTGATTGCTAAAACAATTCCATGATCTGTTGTCACTTTTACGTGGATTTTACATTTAATGAGCATTGACTATGTGGAGGTAAAGTAGTAATTAAGGATAAAATATAACGATGAACAAGGTTTTAATTAGTCATTTTTCTGGTACTTTCTAAACATTTGGAAACTTAAATAGATTTTTTTGTTTGAATTTATAGCTTTTCTTCACTTTCCAAATATACCAGTATTAAAACTTTTTGAGATCTTTGGATAATTCATCTAGAGTTAATTTGTCACTTATGCCCTGTTCACACGGAGAGTTTAGTTCGAATTAAACGTAAGTTACTGCGAATTAAATTTGAACCGTGTTCACACGGAGAATTTAATGCGAATTATTTTAATTCGAATTAATTTACTGCACATTAAATTACTTCGCATTAGCTCCGTGTGAACACTAAGCGAAGCTAATTCGAATTAAATTTTGACGCATGCGTAAGGGCAGAATTTAGTCAAAGACCACTTGTCGGTGGTCAGATATAGTAACTTGTGCTATTTTTGAGTGGAAAACCAAAGAAAATTATGTTAATCAATAAAATGTGTACAGACACTATGACATTATGTAAAATGTACCTGCTCTGCACAATGTGACGTGATTTGAAAATGACGTCATAATAGGCTTACAGAATAGCCTTACTGTAGAAATATAATTTAATTCACATTAGTTTACTTTGCATTAGCTCTCCTGTGAACGCAATCTAATTCGCATTAGTTTAATTTGCATTAGTTTACTTCGAATTAATTTACTGCGAATTAAACTCGTGAACAGGGCATTAATCTAGTATGATATGAATCAGTAATATTATTTCTTATCAGAATAATATGCTCTTCATCCATTAGACAACAGACATGATGGTCCTGCCATTTATATATTTTTGTGATGGCAGTAGGAAAAAGTCAGACTTGGCAGTAAAATATAAAAGGCAATTTATTTAAAAAATAATATGATAGCGTTATCTTTTCATCTCAATGATCGTGAATTATTTATGTTGTTACTTTCTAACTCCATCAATTTAGAGTAGCAATCTCTTTTATGCCAGCCTGCCCAAATAAAATATGCAACTCATTCAAAAGCTAAAGAATGGTCATTTTAATATGAAGTAAATAAATGACAGTAAAACACAATGTATTTACCGAACAAATTTGTTCAAAATGTGAAGTGGTACTTAATGTAATTCATCAGTTTATACATCACATAACTAGTAAAAATATCAGTGGCACATTTTTGGCTTATTAAAGGGACTGCACCTAAAAGTATACAGTGCCTACAAAGCCTGGAAAACGGCTCCTAAGTGACATAATCATTAATCAATTAACAGCACTGGCATAATCTTTAAACAACAACATGACAGAGATTAGATTAATAAAACATACAAAACTAAACTGCATTGGTCCTTAAACAAAATATGTGTCAGTTAATATTTGGTTTGTTACTGACTGTCCAGAAAAATATGTTGGATTGTTGAAGAAGGATTAGAGCCCCCTTTAGTCTTGATCAACCAAAAACATATTTCTCTGGACAGACAGTGATAAACTTTATAACTAATTTATTTTGCCAAGGACCAATTACTGTCAACTTTTTTTTGTTTTGATTTCTCTACAGTTATCTTTGCAAATCTCTATAGCATTTCCAAATAAGTTCAAAATTATAAATATTTTGAGTTTTTTAACAAATAAATAACCTCTTTTTGTGTATTTAATAGATATTAATCCACCATGTACGGTAGCCATGTCTAAATACTTGATACTTGCTGTCCATATAAGTATAGACAGCAGCCATGATGCTGACAACTATTATCCAATGAAAGAGCGATATTTAAGTCTGAGACAAAATAAATTTCTGTAGCCAGCTAACTAACTAATAATAAACAACAGGACCAGTTGTAAAATGATAAGGTGATGAATATAACCTATGGAACTTCATTATCAAATGTTTTCTGATGCACTTTAAAACAAATGAGATTGACCCAGTTCTCATGCTTCATTCAGCTGACCAACATGTGATGAGAGTGTACTACACTCAGACTGGTACTCTCTTGTACAAAGTCTGTTGATGTTAGGAGGGCCGCAGCTCTCTCTCCTTTAAGGTAAACAAAACGGAACATTGATAGCTTGTCAGGTGAACATATATAGGGATGATATAGAATGGCATTGATAACTTGTCAGGTGTACATATATAGGGATAATATAGAATGGAATGGTTTGTTGTCAGAATAGGTGTGTCAACTCTCAAGGATCGAAGGCTAGATTTGAGATTCTAAATTGTCAGCTGTATGATTAAACTAGCTAATTCAATGGGTGCAATAAATCTTGTAAGTATAATTGACCAGAAAAGAAAAAAAAACAGAGGCAGTATCTATAGTCTTACTGATGAATTACACCTACACAAGTACATATAAATGTGTATTATGTATGTGTATACTACAGAGATGTTCTGAAATAGCTGTAATCAAGGCTTGTAGTCATGGTTAACCAAGCTGTCACCATAAGGAAGTTAAGTAGTTCTTGGGAGAGAGTTTTTGAAAGATCATGTGAATTAATTACTTTCTCTACTTCATACTTTGCCAGC
The DNA here is from genome assembly GCF_033153115.1 of Saccostrea echinata. Classification (NCBI taxonomy): domain Eukaryota; kingdom Metazoa; phylum Mollusca; class Bivalvia; order Ostreida; family Ostreidae; genus Saccostrea; species Saccostrea echinata. Next base: position 7,063,772 of record NW_026889772.1, read on the forward strand.
TGTATACCGACTGTGCCCCAGTAGCACATTTACATAGAATATTCTGTTTACGAGGAAAAGTGGTGTGATGATTATTTAATGTGTAGCTCATTCTAGAGTTGCAGTTAATATCTATCAGTAACTTATTTTGAACACTTAGTCAAAGCTGTTGACAATTAGATTATAAGTATTCTTTATTAAAATGAACCCAATTCTGGTAGTTATAATGGCAGATCATTGGCATGCTCTACTGAAATTGAATGAATTTCCCACTGCTATTAATAGTCAAAATATTTGGAATAAATGTCCTGATAAAGTGCTATCTTTAAAAGTATAAAATCCAGCTGAACATTTCTCTTTGATGTAGGAACAATAGGGAGTTTTGGGAAATGATGGGAATTCCAGTAGTATTACATTGTCTTTTTATTGTGGTTAAGGAAGGTCCTGCTGAATTCACTGTCTTTTCTGACAGTTTATTATCATGATTATTATTCAGTTCTGAGCGTCTGAGCTATGTAGGGCTAGTCACATTGCTCTTGTAAAGGGCTGGTGAGATAGCAGGGAGTTGTGTTGCTTACAATCTGTTTTGGATGTATTTTCTGGATCAGATGAAAGACAAAATACAACTTAAATGAGTCTCCAATGTTGAGAGTCAGATAAATACACCTACGTGTTTGTGAATGACCTCTCTCTCTACAATCGCTAAGAAGGATATTGAAGTAGCATACGCTTCATTCATGGTTTGAAAGTTCATTGTATTGAAAATTCTAAGTATGCAAAGTTTAAATACCAGACCTGTAGAGGCTGAAAGATTAAAAGGCTGTGTAGTGGTTATTTAAATCGTTCAGGTGGTGGTCTTGGGAAAACTTGCTACAGTGTAAAAATTAGCTAAAGCATACAAGTCTTCTGAAATCACTTCTGAATTATGTAAGTATTATTGAAATTTAAGGAGTGGTGTATTTGCATGTGATTTGATTAGAGATGCAATTTATCATTTGTGGGGAGAAATTGTTCTATTGGACTAAGAGCTATTACATGTATAATATAAGCTGGATGTCGGCCACAAGTGTGACTTCTCCCAATATTCCTTATTGTGACTGACAATGCACTATAAACATGATATTTGTTGTTTGTGAGCGAGGAACAAATCTGCATTCCATCTTCATAATTGTTTACATCTGCCATTGGTTGGAGCTTCAAACCTATTGTTTGCACAGACATTGGGTGATATTGTGCTGGGTTATTGTACATGCAAAGCTATAGAGAGATTTGACTGAAAATCCCTTTCAGGTGAGAAGTTGTAGGAAAGTTCTGATATACAGGGTGTAAATGTGAGTCATGATTTACTGTGTATAAATGTGATTTTCATTAACAGTTACCCCATTGACAAGGAGGAAGTTAACAGAAAAATAACAACACCCTGTTGTATAAAACTGGATAAGCTGTCAGTGTGGTATATTTAGACAATCTTTTGTTTTTACTTCATATACCAAGGTTTATTTACTTACACTTTGATTGAAGGGAATGTACTGTGTTCCATGCATGGCCAGTTTGTTGGTTGAAATAGGCTGAGGTAAATAGTATTAAAATGTGTCAGCTAGTAGCTTTCTGGGCTATTACATCCATGATGTCTGAGTGATTAGCCTGAACTGTGAAGAGGTTTGAGTGACATCTTGTTTTTGTGATGTTTTGACTTGTTCATTGAGGTCATGAGACAGTTGGTACTTGTTTCGATGAGTAATTTGTTGTTTGTTTGTTAAGTGAAGAGGACATGACCTGAGTGTAAGTCCACAGAAACTGGCGAAAATTAATGGAAAATTGCTTATTCAAGTTGTGGGAATTTAAAAAAAACAGATTAATTAACACAAACCTAATATACTTGGAAACTGTTCTCAGACTGCACTGTATAACTTAAGGCACATGAAATTAGAATTTAAAATATTCAGATACCTCTCCATGCTAAATTGTCATAATTGTGCATGCCTTGTCATTCATAAAGGTTGTAAAAATGTTGAAGTATTCTGAAAATAGATTAAATGGACACGTCATTAACACTAAATATAGTCCTAAATGTCACACCTGAGTTAGAAAAGATAGTTTGTTTTTGCAATAAGTAAACGTTTTTGACCTCGTTTTTTACTCGAGCTAAGGAGGTTTTTCAGGCTGGTATTTAAACATTTACAATATTTACTTGTTTGAATGACAACAAATACAGATTTCCCAGATTTTCCAAGCAAAAAGAGTTCCTGAATGTTCTAGTTTCAATCATATATCAGCTGTTTGTGTTGAATTGAGTCGTAGTGTTCCAAGAGACAAGAGAGATTATCAATCACTGCATGCTCACTGCATATCCCTCTGTTTTGGTTTTAATCTGTTGAGGTAATAATGTGCCATGCTTCTCCTTAATTTTCACGTTATTTGTAGAATGAGTAGTAATAAAAGAATACAATATTTGTTAGCTTCTTTGATCATTATAGTATTATTATGTTTCAGCATTGTTCACAAGTTTAAAATTATTTTTCTATCAGCAGTACTTCCTTGTTTTGGTCAAATTAGGTCTATAAACAGATAGTTATTGTACACAGTGAAGAAGACACTGTAGATAAACCTTGGTAACTGGGAAATGTTTTAAAGGAAATATTTGTGTTTACAGTTGATGAGAGACCCGAGAGGACTAGTACAAGTGAGGGACAGCTTGGTGACAGAATTTGTCCTATGTCCATCTCTACTGACCGATTGCTGCAGTGTTCAGACTGAGGTAAGAACTCTTGTCACAGTGTCACAGCTCTATAATCAAAATTATACACAGTGGGGGGCATCTTTTTTAAAATGATTTACATTAGAGCCATTTAGAGGGTGCTAGGGATTTAGCATTGTATGTGGTGGATCCATTGGGGATGGAATGTGAAAGTGACAGTTCATTTCATTCTTGGATTAATATTTCTCATAAATCATACTAATGATATACTTTTTTGTAAACCATGCATCTAAGACTTGAATTATCTGAAGCAAATGAAGCCATGGAACTTAGTGGTTAATACCTAATTTGTTTTTTATGTACCTATCATGCAGTTTTGATTTTAAAAAAGAAAATCTTTTGTGATACATTATTCAGCAGAAATACTGGTGTTTACTGAAAAATTTAATTAGAGAGCTTTGGTACATTCCATATTTCTGCATTGTCATCCTAGAGCCATCATTGAATTAGGTCTGGTTCAAAGCAATAAAGCAGCAAAACTATGACAGGGCTATTGTAGACAGATAAGGGTGCATAGTTAGACTGAGTGTGTGGGAACAAGTAAGAAACAAGGTGGTCGACAAAGGAGAGTGATTAGGAGTGTATGTGAAATCAGAATCTTCCACTGCGTGAGAGACATGGGCCTATTACAGGGATTGCCTCAATGGGGATCTAACACTAGGGTGTCACCTACTTCACTAGTAATGACACAGATTAGGTAGCAGCAGGCTTTTTATAATACCTGTTATTATGTTGTTAAAACATTCTCCAAGGTTAAGAAGATGAGTTAGAATGTAACATAGGTGGGGTCTGTCTGTATTCAAATAGTGCATTGAAAAATATGACAGGATAATCTGGGAATTGAGAAGGCACTATTAATGACTTACCAATTTTGAACAGAGAACTTTTGTTGTAAGTGAAACAGTAGTTTGGGTAGATTTAAAAGAAGTCAATTTTTGTATATTTATAAATTCCATATTCGATGTATTTGATATCATTTAAATTGTTTTTCTTTTTCTCTTGCAGTTCAGAAGTGAATTTGGTCACACATATATGGAGTTTGTCACAAACAGTGGCGACTATTGCCAGGCTCAACACGTATAATTTGTAGGAGAATTAGGGAATTGTTCAGTGGCTGCCAAATTCTCGGTGCTTCACCCCTCATTTTACTATATTGTGGATCACTTTTGTTTTGTCAAACACTGATGGGGTAATTGTGCTAGCTACTGTGGGGACTTTGGATTCCACCCATTTGTCTTTCATCTAGAAAAAAAATTTCATGTACATGATGGGATTTTCCTAAATCTCGTTTTCGAGTGACTTGGAAACAAGATTTCTTGCATGTAAAATTATAAAGCACTGTCAGCTGCCCTGGAACAGCTTTATTTATTTTTCGATTTGGAGTAAAATCTCATTTGTAAATGACCGCCATGAAAGCCAGGCGCCCAGAACCCGCTGAAATCGAGTTCAAGAACATGCGTTTCTTGATCATGGATCGCCCAACTGACTCGACAATGGATAAGTTTATTGAGGTTTGTACTCATTTTCTGTGATATGATTTTACATTGTATACTTTATATGTAGATTTAAATGTTGCAGGATATCTATGTACCAGTACATGAAGTATGGTTCAAATGAATTTTCATTATTTCAGTTTTCCTCATGCATTAAAGAAAAGTTTGTTGGAGTTCTTTTAAGTTTAAGCTTATTTGATTGAGTCAGAGGCTTAAGTGGGCTCTTCTGATCAAAGTTTGTTCAGCGGATATATATCTGACTGTCTGAATGCAGTGTACATATTTAAACATATATTTGTATTGCATAAACTTTTTAATAATTTATTTTCTCCAAAATCATGAGCTGATATCATCTTGCCACAAAGCATACTTGGAAAAGAGGAGTTCTGAGCCAGATTCAATCTTGTTCAAAAGACTATGCCTTTTTCTGAGGAAAGGTTACAAATAGTAAAAATTTGGCATAGTCATTAAAAATCCTCTGTTCAGATGATGATATTGTTGAAGCTATGTTCTTGTAACGTAGAATCCACAATAGTGGAGTTTTATGCATCTTTATAATCATTTCTAAGGAAGTGAAAAATGATGACTTAGAAGAGCTTTCCGTCTCTTGGGCCTTGTTAAGCATACTAAGTTTAAATATCTTTTGCATGCGTGTAGCCGTAAAAATGAAAGGTTAATATGAATAACTTTTAACATTTATATTACAGGAATTGAAAAAGAGGAGAGTTAAAGATGTAGTTAGAGTTTGTGAACCAACTTATAAAACAGAAAAACTAGTGCAAGAGGGAATTCGTGTATTGGTGAGTTACCATGTTTACTGATTATACTAAAAGGATATGTTGATGTGTTATGTTATCCACAAAGGGAGCTCAGAATGGACCAAAAAGAAATCTTGATCCATCAATGGTTTATAACCCCTTAGCCTGTGGATTTACTAATGCAAGTTTTACTAAATCTGATAACTGATTCAGGTTTATATTGTATTATAAAATGACAACATTCTTAAAAAACTTTTATATGGAGTATGGACTATATTCAGTAGATGTAGTGTGTTTGAAGCTTAAAAAATGCATCTGTGGTGACCACAAAGTTCAACAATTTGAATGTTAACCTAAAATCCACCCTGATTCTTTTTCTAAAGTATAATAAATTTTAAAACCTATTGTGGTTAGGCCGAGGATTGTGCTGTTGTCATTGGAATAATAAGTCAGTGTGAAAGCAGTATTCATTAACCCTTAGATCATTTTACATGTAGGCTTTCCTTACTAACCTCCCCCCTCCCCCCCCCCCCCCCCCCCAAAAAAAAAAAAAAAACCCTACAAACTCGCGTAGACCTTTGAGTCAGACATGGTTCATTGGTCCATATTCAAGTTCATTCAAGCTTATAAACACTAGCATTGATCTAATATGTCATTGACCCGCATTGATTGCATGTATTTTACTGTTTTAGGTACACATATTTTAAGTGCACAATTTACCAAGGAAGTAGATTAGATTTTGTAAAGACAAGGGGATTTCAAAGACTCCAAGGAGATATAGAAGGTCACTTAAAATATGTTTCTGGGACTTTAGTTGAGATGAAAATAAACATTACAAAACCAGGGCAAGCTTATAAAACTCTCTTCCTTGTTGAGGACAAATCTTGTTTCTGTACACACAGCCATTGGTTGTCTAAGCTACCAGAGTGCAAGAGCAGTCTACATTCATTCCAGACTTGTCAAGGAGATTAAAGCATTTAACAATCACCTGTCCTTGATTAGGAATTAGGCAGATTAATTTTTTTCTTCACCTAGAACAAACTTCTGGCTCCTGGTTAGAAGCAAAAAAATTTTTTATAGGATCAGCAACCTTAATTTCAGAGTACCTATTGATCCTTTTGATACCACTGCAAGTCAAATGTAATTTCCATATTTACCATGATTGTAAATAGAGGATATTCAATGTTTTGTAGATGAATATGGAATTTATTTCATGAGTGGGACAGGATTTTTTGATTTGCGAAGCACGAGTGAAAATATCAAAAAATCCTGTCTCACGAGTGAAATAAATTCCATATTCATCTACAAAACATTGAATTTTCTGTTTATTACATTTTCTTTGATTTTCCCTTTGCCTCTGTCTTTTCTTAACACAGTGTCATAGGCTTGACGTCATAGTTGAGCGGTTGAGACGTCATAGCTTAGAAGTTGTGTGTCAGTTTGAAAACATTACATAGCATGGATTTTAGCAATATATATAGGAAGAAATTTGCAGTTTTAGCTCTATTAAGATGCTTAGTTACTATCTCTATCTTATGACAGGCCAGAAATTATTTTTTACTTACTTTGATATCCTTTCACACTGTGATAGAATATCATTTTTGGTATCCTTTCACACTGTGAGAGAATATCACTTTTATTCAATAAATAAATCACAGTATTTCACTGTTGAAAATGTAATAAAAAGGCAAAATAAGATGAAATTATCATATTTTAAGAAAGTTCATCTAAGGAAAACTTCTGTAGTGTTTTATTTTTTCTGTCCTTGGACCACAGCGCAATGTATAGGGCCACATGACTGGTGGTGATAGTGCAGTGTATAGGTTCACATGGATGGTGGTGATTGTGCAGTGTATAGGACCACATGACAGGGTTCGACACTAACGTTAGTCCATTAGTCTCAGACTAATACATTTTAATTCGGACTAATAAAATATGTGGCTAATTAGTCCGAACGGACCAATAAAAATTTCTGAAAAACAATATGAATAAATTACCGATGTCGACAACTTTTACTGGAAAACCCCACGTGTATTTTTAGATTTCTAGCTTTTGGCGGGTAGTTACGCAATGATGGGTCAATTCAGCACTTAATTTTTTGACTGATCGATATGAAGTATAAGGTTTTAGCGATCATGATTTAGTATGACACTTTTAAGAAAGATGTAGGACGTTTTGGATGTAATGTAAAGACAAAAACGAGATCGGGAATACGATCGTACTCGCTGATTGCAGGTTTCAATGAATCTGTGGAATAATATATTTCATGTAAATACTTTGTTTATTAAAAAAAAAAAAATACATATATTAATTGTCACGTTAAATCAGTGTTAAAAAACATTGATGTTTCTTTTTTTTTTTTTTCTTTGACGGACTAATAAAATCGCGTGCGGACTAGTAAAAGTAATGAAGCACTAGTCCGGCTGGACTAAAGCCTTAAAAAGTTAGTGTCAAACCCTGCATGACTGGTGGTGATAGTGCAGTGTTAGTGTATAGGGTCACATGACTGGTTGTGATAGTGCAATGTATAGAGCCACATGACTGGTGGTGATAGTGCAGTGTATAAGGACACATGACTGGTGGTGATAGTGCAGTGTATAGGGCCCTATGATATGACTGGTGGTGATAATGCAGTGTATAGGACCACATGACTGGTGGTGATAGTGCAGTGTTAGTGTATAGGGCCACATGACTGGTGGTGATAGTGCAGTGTTAGTGTATAGGGCCACATGACTGGTGGTGATAGTGCAATGTATAGGACCACATGACTGGTGGTGATAGTGCAGTGTTAGTGTATAGGGCTACATGACTGGTGGTGATAGTGCAGTGTATAAGGACACATGTCTGGTGGTGATAGTGCAGTGTATAGAGCCACATGACTGGTGGTGATAGTGCAGTATATAGGGCCCCATGACTGGTGGTGATAGTGCAGTGTATAGGGCCCCATGAATGGTGGTGATAGGGCTGTGTATAGAGCCATATGACTGGTGGTGATTTTGCAGTGTATAGGGCCCCATGACTGGTGGTAATAATGCAGTATATAGGGCCACATGACTGGTAGTGCTAGTGCAATGTATAGGGCCACATGACTGTTAGTGATAGTGCAGTGTACAGGGCCACATGACTGATGTTGATAGTGCAGTGTATAGGGCGACATGTCTGGTAGTGATAGTGCAGTGTATAGGGCCCCATGACTGTTGTTGATAGTGCTGTGTATAGAGCCACATGACTGGTGGTGATAGTGCAGTGTATAGAGCCACATGACTGGTGGTGATAGTGCAGTGTATAGAGCCACATGACTGGTGGTGATAGTGCAGTGTATAAGGACACATGACTGGTGGTGATAGTGCAGTGTATAAGGACACATGACTGGTGGTGATAGTGCAGTGTTTAAGGACATATGACTGGTGGTGATAGTGCAGTGTATAGGGCCACATGACTGGTGGTGATAGTTCAGTGTATAGGGCCATATGACTCTGGGTGATAGTGCAATGTATAGGGCCACATGACAGATTTTGATAGTGCAGTGTATAGGGCCACATGACTGGTGGTGATAGTGCTGTGTATAGAGCCACATGACTGGTGGTGATAGTGCAGTGTATAAGGACACATGACTGGTGGTGATAGTGCAGTGTATACTGAGTATTGCACTGATGGTGATAGTGTAGTGTATAGGACTATAGAGCCATTTGAAATTCAGTTATCATGTATACAAGCAACTCAGACCTTGTGGTAACAATGTGGCAATGTATAGGGTCTTGTGAAAGCAGTGGTTTATATAAGTCCTTTATATTTCTTTGTTAATTTATGTCGTAGCTGTTAGGTGATAACAAGTGAATAAGACTCTGCTTAGTCTGGGTGTCAAGTTGACTTTTGTTCTCTAAACAACACATAGTTTTGCAGATTTGGGAGACTTTAAATATACTGCAGAGAAAAAGAGGATTACTGAGGGAGAGACAAGGCCCAGTTTACCCTGTTTAACCTCAGACATTTAATTGTTTGTCAGCTTTGTACACCTGGGATTTCAACTTTTTACTCCAAAGGGAAGTTCTGATTCAAAGAATACATTGATTAAAAAGATTTCCCACAAACAGAATCTGAAACTCTGTCTGGTGTGATAACATGAAGGCAGTGAGCCTTAGCAAATTGATCTTCCAGGGTTTGAATTTCCATGGTAATGTATTAGTGTATTTTATTTTGATGCTTTTATGCAAAATATTTAACATGTACAATCAATCGATAGTAGGCAGAAAAGATGGAGTTCAGTGCTCTGAGTGATGTTGAAGGGTCATTGGACTTGAGCATAAAGAAAATGTTATGGGGGTCTGACAGCTGTAGTTTTATGTTTTTCTGTATTCAACACCAGTTGTAAGAATTGTAAGGAATAACTATGAATTCTTTGCATAAAGGTTTTGTTGTCTTTAGAACAATTGATGCGTATAAATTCCAGGTCATTGACTATAATTTTCAATTCTTCTATTTTGTGTTTATTACATTTGGAGGACCTCTAAACATGATATCCTAAATGACAATTATATATTTGAACTTTGGTATCTCGAACATTGAAATATCGAGTACCATGGATATGTCGAAGTGATTTTGAAGTAAAAAACACTTATTCCTAAAGATTTTTTTTACCCTGGATATCTCAAATCCTCATTATCTCGAAGTGTTTTCTTGGTCCCATCAAGTTGGAGATAACGAGGTTTGATTGTATGTATCAGAGAACCTCTTTTATGTACATGAATGTACTGGAGTACAGCCCTATTGAGACTTAATAGTCCTGATGAGTAGTAATTATTACTTTACTTCTGATTGTAGGACTGGCAGTTTGATGATGGTAATCCACCCCCTGGAGAAGTGGTTGATGAATGGTTCAATCTGCTCAAGACCCGCTTCAAAGAGGAACCAGGCTGTTGTGTGGCCGTTCATTGCGTGGCTGGACTTGGGAGGTAAGCTTGTGATGTAGATGTGAGGTAAGCTTGTGCTGTAGATGTAAGGTAAGCCTGTGATGTAGATGTGAGGTAAGCTTGTGCTGTAGATGTGAGGTAAGCTTGTGATGTAGATGTGAGGTAAGCTTGTGCTGTAGATGTGAGGTAAGCTTGTGATGTAGATAAGAGGTAAGCTTGTGCTGTAGATAAGAGGTAAGCTTGTGATGTAGATGTGAGGTAAGCTTGTGATGTAGATGTGAGGTAAGCTTGTGATGTAGATAAGAGGTAAGCTTGTGATGTAGATGTGAGGTAAGCTTGTGATGTAGATAAGAGGTAAGCTTGTGATGTAGATGTGAGGTAAGCCTGTGCTGTAGATGTGAGGTAAGCTTGTGATGTAGATGTGAGGAAAGCTTGTGATGTACCGGTAGATAAGAGGTAAGCTTGTGATGTAGATGTGAGGTAAGCTTGTGCTGAAGATAAGAGTTAAGCTTGTGATGTAGATGTGAGGTAAGCTTGTGATGTAGATGTGAGGTAAGCCTGTGATGTAGATAAGAGGTAAGCTTGTGATGTAGATGTGAGGTAAGCTTGTGCTGTAGATGTGAGGTAAGCTTGTGATTTAGATGTGAGGTAAGCTTGTGCTGTAGATGGGAGGTAAGCTTGTGCTGTAGATATAGAGGATGGTTTTAAGTTTAAGCAGATGTGTGGAAAATTGATGTGTTCTTAACCCCAAATAATGGAGAAAAAAAAATATTGTGATAAATAGATATTAATCATTAAAAACCTATTGTGTCTCTGTAGACATGTCATGAATGTAGACATAATTATGATGTGTTATACATTTCTTTTGCAGGGCACCAGTCCTAGTAGCCCTTGCACTGATTGAATGTGGAATGAAGTATGAAGATGCAGTTGAATTAATCAGAGAGTAAGCTTTAATGTATTTGACTAATACTATCTTGAAATTCAGTAGTTTTGAATACTTTTTGATCACTTGTGTGACTCAGGTGAACTCTTCCTATTTTCATCAGTACTGGTCTGGTATGTACCATGAGTAAAAAAAAAAAAGAACAAAAAAAAGAGTGACAGTCTTCTGTGGAATCATTAGAATTCATGGGGGCAAATTTTCGTGGATTACAGGTTCGTGGGACATAATTTCATGTACTCTCTTATACCTACAAGAAGGATATATGACTTTGTAACCCTAGTTTATTAATTTGTGGAGGATGTTAATTTGTGGATGAGAGGTACCCATGAATTCCACGAAAATGGAGCCACCACAAAATCTAATGATTCCACAGTATTCCTTATGCCAGAGGTATGGGATTAAAACATTGAAATAAATGTTTACCATAAAAAAAATCTTCTTTACTCTTGGATAACTTGATAGACAAACAGATTGTATATCTATAATGTTGAAGGAGCTGCCTTAGAACCAAAGTTTTGGAATCCTAACCCCTTTTATCATGAATATAGGGCTTTATTTCATTTCCCAAAGATTCGTGTAAGATAAAAAAAAAAACCCACTAACTTCTTCTTGCCTAGATTTTTGATTGCTATATAAACTACTACTAGATAAGCTGATGGCTTATTCATAAGGAGCTATTATTTCTACACTGAATAATTTTCACATTTCCTCCTAGTCATTGGTCCAGGCCTCAGGTTGAGCTTAGTTGTATAATGGTGAAAATCATTAAATGTATTGATCTTTGAGAAATCTTTTTTGGACCTGGGTATATGGAAGACAGATCATTTAGATGCCTTTGAGAGTAACGAATCTCCAACCAAACTTCTTTTTATTTTGGTTTCAAAGTCCATCTACTTTCCCCGAGGTAAGGTCTAAAAGAATGCATTAAAAATCTTCTTCATGGAAAACATAATATGGTTTACTTGATTATATGCACTGTTGTCCTCCTAAAAAATGTGAAAGTCATTTACATTAAGTGTATAGTGTTCATGCCCCAAGGTGACCATACTTATTCTTGATAATATGAAAAAAAAACTGAGTCTCTGCTAAGCTTATAACATGTGAAGCTTACGTATGACACAAAGGTTGATTATGCCTGCTCTAGGGTATTCGGATGACCTTTTAAGTTTATTGCTGTGACCTGTATGATGATACTATTGAGTTGCCCATATGAGAATTTATAATATATAAAAAATGTATTTGTGTAAACTTTTCATTTTTGAGAACTTTAATTTAGTGTAATCGGAGGCTCTGCTCCAGAAAATTTCATTCTAATGACTTGCATTTATTTGTATTCCTCAAGATTTTATACAACAATAATCAACTTCATAAAAATTTTGTCTGGCTTATAAAGACCAAATAAATATCTCCTGGAATATGGTGTCATGAAAATTTGGTGATCAACAGTAATAACATTGCTCTAAACATAAAAGATTTCCATGTGATTTGTAGAAAGAGACGGGGAGCTATCAATGCCAAGCAGTTAATGTTTCTGGAACACTACCGTCCAAAGTCTCGATTGAAGCAGCGTGGTAATGGACATAAGCAATGCTGTGTAATGTAGCTCTATCAATTTGGAAAGCTTGTCTTTAGTAGCAGCCATCATCAATTAATTCTTTTATTTCATACTAAACATGCTGAATTTGTGATATGTACATCTTTTAAAAAAAAAAATTGAAGTATTTTTTGTTGATATTCCAATTGTTTCATGTTGTAATTATTTAAATTATCCAGTTTAGTGTGTTATTCAGTGTTCTGTACATGAAATGCCATAAATGAATTGGAATGTGTATAAAATATCCAGCTTTTACTTTTGTAATCTGTTAGAAGAATTTCTATTTGTCGAGCCATTGGGATAACTTTATTTTGCTCAGTTATATCATTTGACCATTTGTCTGAGAAAATTGACAAGCTTACAGTACCATCCCCCACCCCTCACCCAAATTAAAAAGGGAATTTTTTTGACACATGGTGTGTTGGAGTCAGCTGTTTTACAAACATTATTTGTTTGCGATATTGTCAAGTCCAGTAAACTACATACTTGCCATGCAGTGTTTAAGATGTAGAATTGTGTTCAAGAAATATAAATTATTACCACACATAAGTATCACACAACTCATTTAGTTAACACTGCTATGTATGTGTACACAGATATCTGTCATGTTCTCTCTGTCATCTCTTATATTCAGAGGAGGATTTCATTGTCCATATAAACTGTAATAAGGCTTTTAAATCATTTTGGTGATTGGTTTTTAGTCTCCAAATCTTTTTGTTATTCATTGTAATGACTTTTTGAAGATAAATCTGCTGCCATTGTGCTATTTTAAAATTGTATTTTTATTTGAATGGATTGTAAAATATATTTTTGATTCAAAACATTTAATTTTCTAATACCTATACATCATAATATCAACAAATATATGGAGATGGGTGAAACCAATAGTTGTTAAAAAAAACAACATATAATTAGACCTATGGTTTGTTGAATACATGGATCATATATTTTCATGGAATACAGAAGTAGGTTATCTCCCATCAGACCTCACAGTTTTAATACAACATTGCAGTGGAGGAGATCACTCATAGCATTGGACTTTGTATTGGTGCTTCCCCCTCCTAAAATCTTATGTTTGTCAGAAATGTAACTTTTAATGTTTTACTATGGCCCTTGGTATTTAATAGGTTATGAATGCCTTTATTATATATTTTTTCATTTGCATCATTACTATTGGTGTACATATATATATAAGTTATCAGTATGTATGTTAAGGGCAATAAAAATTAATTTCAAAATTGAAAATGGCATTCTTTTCAATAAAGCTAAATGGAGGGAGAACAGAGTAATAGATTACTCTGTTCTGTTAGGTACAGTAGTTTGGTGTACAGACTTGTATAGTGTCATGCCACAGCAGGCAAGGTATCATCGAGGAGAACTGTAATGTAGGTGGACAGATGAGGATAATACCATGCTACAGCAGGCAAGGTACCATCCACTAGTACTGTAGTGGACAGTCTAGGATAATATCAGGCTTAGCTACAGCAGGCAAGATACCATCCACAAGTACTTTAGTGTAGGTGGACATACTATGCCATTACTAGGGTAATATTGCACCACAGCTGACAAGGTACCAACCACAAGGACTGTAATGTAGGTGGACAGACTAGGATAATATCACAATACAGCAGGCAAGGTACCATCCACAAGGACTGTAATGCAGGTGGACAGACTAGGATAATATCACAATACAGCAGGCAAGGTACCATCAACAAGTACTGTAGTGGCCAGTCTAGGATAATATCATGCTTAGCTACAGCAGACAAGGTAGCATCCCCAAATACTGTAGGTGTAGGTGGACACGCTAGGATAATATCACAATACAGCAGGCAAAGTACCATCCACAAGTACTGATTGATTGATTGCATGTTGTTTTACAGCTTCGCTAGCCAAGGGTTTTCGGTCCACTCCACTATCCATTACGGGGAGCGGAGTGGACCGAAAACCCATGGCTAGCGAAGATGGGAGTTAATTGACCTTAACTGTAAAGACATTGTTACACCAACCAGGAGTTGATTGACCTTTACTGTAGAGACATTGTTACACCAACCAGGAGTTGATTGACCTTTACTGTAAAGACATTGTTACACCAACCAGGAGTTGATTGACCTTTACTGTAGAGACATTGTTACACCAACCAGGAGTTGATTGACCTTTACTGTAAAGACATTGTTACACAGTTGACCCATCAGGAGTTTCCTGACCTGCCTTCACTGTAAAGACAATGTTACACCCATCAATTGTAGTCAATCCTACACTGTAAGGACACGATACGCCCACCATAAATTGAGTGACATACACCATCGAGAGCGAGCTTCTCAGAAATGACCCCCCCCCCCCCCCCGGAAAAAAATCTAACGCTCATGAAAATGTTATACCCAATCCTAGGGGAAGGAGGGATAACTTCAGTTAATTTCAGATAACTTTATTAATAATAGAGTCGTTCAAAAATCATCTTTAAAATGGGAAAAAAAGTTTACCGGGGGAGGGGGGGGGGCATAAGTCCCCATTTGTAAATTAAAGATTAAAGAACGCTGTTTTAAGCATATACATGTACATGTAATTATTAGTATTCAATCAACACCTATACCATAGGAACCAGGGGGCACAGGGCACTTCCCCAATTATTTTTCTAGTCTAAATTTCACAATCCACTCAAAAAATACAGAAATAAAGTTGGTTGACCTTATTTTTGTTTGCTTGTCAAGAATTTTCGTTAGGTTGAGCCCCTCCCCTCCCTCCCCCCCCCCCCCCCCCCCCAATTGAAAATGTATTATTTCGGGGATTTTCACTTTGCCCGGTCTCATTAACGTTTAGTCTACTTAAATGTTTTTCCGGTGTGTTGCTAGCTTAGAGCAGACGAAATGGTAGCACACATAAAAATCTGCAATTTGATAGGTAAGATTTGCTCTGTCGCCTTAAGTTAAACCTTGAAACAGAGAGTGGATTATTATGCCTAGAAAGAAACAAAGTCGTAGGTAGATCATATATCTACAGTTTTTGTTGACGATTGTCGGATTCGTCTGACTTTTAAGAGCATTAAGTATAAGAGGATTCTATAATGGTGACCGATTTCTAGGCAGTGCCTGCTATTGCATATTCTTGAAGTTGTGTAGATCGGATGTGGATTCTCAAAAACTCCAAAGAACTTTGAAAGAAATTAAAATCACCAAATCTTTCAAAAGTCAGTAACGTACGTGTCCCCTAGTACCCAAAATCCATCACCAAAAGCGGAAAACACTCCACGTTACTTTTTGATCTGTTTCTTGTTTGCTACACATATTAATGAACTTCAAAATTGTTTTTAGTATATTTACAAAAAAGTGCAGTTATTGGGCTTATATAACACCACAAAATAGAACGTGTATCACATCCGTGTTTATTACGTCCAATGAACCTATCTCCGTCACCAAGGGCTTTCTACTACAATACTAGTATGTATTTTAAAATACATTTTTTCCCAGTTTATTTTTTTTTGTCCCTTTTTCTTAAATTTGTACACATAAAATATAGTTTTTAAGATTTAAAATAGTATTAAATTCTGTTTTAAGAAAACTATCAACAATAGAAAAAATAACATTATTAAACGTATTTTATACTTTAGGAATGACTCTAATTCTTGGCCAAATTATTCGAGTATAACCTGGTTTGGGTCAGTTTACGCTTTATATCCGCGAAGCGCATAAAGGAAAAGGTACTTACTGATTTCACATACAGTATGATAGATACAATAGATTAAATGTAATTGTTATTTGTTTTTTACGCATTCTTGAACTTGACTCTTATAATATCTCGGCATCAGAGGCACTCTGATTATACACACAAGTACATGTACTTGATATTTTCTATTTTATTTTCTTTTATTTATATTTTAATCCTTTTAAAGATGCCGGAGGTCCTCATTGACAACATCTGTGTAGTCTTTGGAGACCATGTCTTCCAACAAATTGTTGCAATTTCGATGGGCACTAATTGTGCTCCTTTATTAGCCGACCTATTCTTATATTCATATGACAGATAAGTTGATATTAAAGGGATTTCAACATCCTTATTTAAAGTCAGCATTTCGTAAATTCTATGGTTGTTGTAATGACCTTGTTAGCAAATATAACATAATTGGGTCGTATTTTGGCTGACGTGTTTCATACCAATTGTTGGGCATTTTGTTTTAATACTAAATTTTATCACGGAATATTCTGTCTTCCTGATCAATACATAGGGTTCACGGCGGGTGTGACCGGTCGACAGGGGATGCTTACTTCTCCTAGCACCTGATCCCACGTCTGGAATTTCCAGGGGTCCGTGTTTAATGCCCTCTTCACATATTTGTATTGGTTATCTTCACCTTTTCCATACTGATGTTTTGATTAAGACTTCATGCCGATTATAATATAAATTGTAAAAAAGACATTTTTTGCAATGCTTTTCAGGAATATCCTGTGTGCTAGTGGTGTGCTTAGTCATAAATATTTCTGCTGTTAGTGAAGAAACTGAGAGCCAGGTAAACACTTTGTTCTTGCCATATTGGACTTTAATTCATATATTTCGTAAACCAGAGTTACCCTCCCCTCCTCATTTTTATTTTTTTTATCGTTTAAAGTCTATCCCACGGTACTAACGTCATCACTTTTTGCAGATCACATTTCAAAATACTTGTACCTACAGTGGCTTTCCAACTAAATCATTTAGGGCATTGGCACTGCGGGCGCGGCAAATTCAATGTCTACGGGAATTGTAAAACATTGCAAAAATAGTCGCTATTTCGACTGGGAAATGGGTCCAGCATTATTGAGATTTTCCGTTTCTTGCTGCCAGTATCGTAAAAAATTCTTTGCTATCGTAAAAAAATGATGTAGAATCGCTTACGTGTGACAGACTCTACACAATAACTTTCTCATTTTACTACACTATCCATTAAGTGACTAAATGTTACTAAGCACGAGGTCCTGCGTGAACATTTTGTTGTTGTGAGTTATTGAAAATGAAGTAAGCTTTAATTAAATATCATTTTATTTGGTAGAAAGTGGAAACAGCAGTTGAGAAGCGTAAGTAAAAATACTTATTTCAATGCATGGAAATATATAGTTATTTTTTTGAATCTATATCTATATTACAATATAATTATTATCATCTCATATCCTGTTTTCAACTGTATTGTATGTTTGACCAATTTTTTTTCCAAATCTGCTTTATATGGAGAGTTCTCTTTTAGTATCAGAGAGTGCGAATTTTTATAAAAGGTTAGTTTTAGGTTATATTTTGGATTTTTTAACTGTAATACTTTGTGAATGTGTCATAGAAAAATATTTTTATTAAAAAGTCGAAGAACTCGGGGGGGGGGGGGGGGTTGTCCCGTCCCCAAGCACCTGTGCGCGCCACGACATAATTCTCGGCTCCTAAACTCGGAAAAATATATAACAAATACATGTACCTATGTTGTGAAGATACCATCCTAAGATGATGGCATATAAACAAAGTGAACATAAAACTGTAATTTGGATTTTATTATTTCATTAACATACATATATGTAATCATTATTCATATTTTATAAAAGTTTGCAATAAATCAAAGATAACATGTAAATAGCTATAGGTCGAAAATACAATACGCCAGGAAACCTGAATATTCTTGAAAGGATTTGATATATAATAGAAGTTATCTTTCTTGGTATGCTAAATTTTTGTTCGTATCAAGCAATTGGACAAGATGATAAACTAAAACTTCTCCAGAAAAGGTCTGTTGAACCAATCAAGCATGGAAAGAAACACAACAAACAACACAAAAAGAAACACAGGAAAAAACACACGAGGAAGAATGATGTTCCCCAGAATGTCACCACTGCAACAGGAACTACTACAAATGATACGGTACAGAAAATCAGACTTTGTTGTTATAATTTACATTGTGTTATTATATATACATGTATATGTCTGGTACCCCATTAATTAATGTAGATTATAATTTAGAGGGAGAGATTAAGTCTTTTTACCAATGGTCTTAACTTTTGTATGTGTAAAGTATGGAGTATTCCACCCGAAAAACCGAGAACATTAATTACAGGCAGCAAATTAATTTGATCTCACCCAGCCGATGAGATTTTTTTTCCCAGGGCTTCAATAATTTACAACCAATTGAAAAACAAAAACAAGGAACATTGTACGTCCAGAACGTTCCTTGGAGTGTTTTTTTAAAATTATTCAACCACACACCACTTCTCATATCTTTTTGACAAAGTATTGATTTCTATTCTAAGCAATTAATTAAATGTGAATATTAAATATCTGTTAATGATTACAACTATTCTTTCTCTTGTTTCTTTGTTTATTCACATATACAGTGCTGGGAAGCCTGGTTCTACTCTCGTAAACTAGTGACAGCTTCCTTGTTTTCATGCCCTTTTTGTACCATATTATAATGAAACTCATCGGCATCTCTAACATCAACTCTATTAAGCCCTTTGTTATTTGATCAGACGACGTGTCTACGACATCTCCTTGTCAATACAAGGAGACAGTATATGCCAACATCAATCCCTACCGATTTTACTTTAAGATTTATAAAGTTTGCTGGGTCCTTAATCATATATAATAAATGAATTGTAGGATGACCTTTATGAAAAAAAAATGTGTGAGCGTATATCTCTAAATTCTAGCAATAACCCTTTTAGAAAAAAAAAAGCCAAGAAACACTAAGGTAATCAGATAATGATTATCTTATAGGAAGATTCTATATATGCTAACAAGAAAACGGATGTCAACCAGAAAGCCATGGTAGTGGGAGAAGAAAAGGGACCTAAAGCGAAACCCAGCAAAGTGAATCCCGCAGAAGTGGCCGACAATGACCTTAAGACGGGGGTCATCATTACAATAATCATTGTCATCATTGCTTTCCTTGGATGTGGCGCTGTAATGTGGGGGGTAAGCGTAAAGCTCTTAAAATCTTTTCAAGTTTAGTAACTAGTAACATGTATATATATATATATATATATATATATATATATATATATATATATATATATATATATATATATATAAGATAAGATAAGATTTAATGATCCCAATTTGGGGCCCCTCAGGGCATACAAGTAAAGAATTATATACACAAGAAGAAATTCAAAATTGATAGTAACAACATGTCGATATTAAGAGAAAAGAAAAGAAACTAACTAAAGAAGATGATGATGATTATAGCAGATGGGGATTACCAATAATAAATGCTTTAAAATATATATATATATATATATATATATATATATATATATATATATATATATATATATATATATATATATATATATATATATATATATATATATAATTAGCAAACGTACAAAGATTTGTAACATGTATATTTGTACTAGAGTATTAATAATTTAATATTATTACTCTTTTGCATTTATTTGGTTCTTTTTAACATTATATAATTCACTATTTCTTATTTTAAAAATATTGATTAGAAAATTACCCAACTTGATAAGCAATATATCATTCTCATTAGACATAATCCACAAAAATTTTTCTTTATTTGTTAAACAATAAAATTTTTTATTATTTTTAGCATATATATATATATATATATATATATATATATATATATATATATATATATATATATATATATATATATATATATATATATCGTCCTTTTGACGTTTCATTAAGTATATCAAATAAAATCTGCATGTTGATATCAACATTTGTACATGGCAATATTGGACTACTAGTATATATACGTAAGTAGCTTGATGTTGCTTTTCACAAAATCTTTCAAAGAATACCAGGATATCTGACCATTAAATTAAAGTTGACCTACTGTTTAAATTCAAATCTGCCTTTTATTCTTTGAACGTTATAGTATACAGGTTTGACGTTTACCATGTAAATTAAAAAGTTACTGTCCTAGGTCTCTTGATATATAAAGCAAGAACAAATACACTTACAGACCGTTAGAGAGGCGCTTTGTTACATAGAAAAAGCATTCTTGACCAATTTCTTTTTTTGTTTGAACAGAGACGAGAACAGATAAAGGGAATCTTGTCCAGCGTGAAGGATAAAGTAAAAAAAGAGAAAGGAGAAGATTAAACTGTTAATCTATGCTCAAGATTAAACTATTAATCTATGCTCAAGATTAAACTGTTAATCTATGCTCAAGATTAAACTGTTAATCCATGCTCATAATGTCAATATCCATAATTGTGTTTCAGAAATTTACTTACAGTAAAATTTAAGTTTTTGGCCTTTTTTAAACAACTCCTGGATAAAAGTCGAATTTTAATGATTACTTAAACCCTATCAATTATCATGAAAGTAACTTGGCCCGTCCATAGTTAGTCTATTAAATCATACAGAGCATGTAACTTATGGTGTACGATAGAACTTTCTAAAGAAAAGATAGATACATCTTTTGTTTTGATCTGTTACTGTAATGTGTTCAAAATGAACAAAATGCATTACTATTTAATTCTTTACAAATATGGATGTGGATTTCACATATTTTGAGGCAAATAAATTTTTTTCGCCTATTTTCCATCTTATTTGGATTTTTTTTCATCATATCACCTCTAGGAAAAGATCGGGGTTGGTGTAAAGACGAATTATGACCCCCGTAGAAAAATGACCTGAGGTCATTTTTTGACGTTGAAAAGTGACCCCCAGCCGCAGAAAAGTATTTTTTTTTTTGTAGAAAAAGAACCCTAGGGGTCAGTTTTCTATCTGTGCAATAAGAAATTGACCCCCGTTGAAAAATAACCCCACACCAACAGAGTGATACAAAGTTTAAAAGAGGTGATTGAGGACAAGGTTTGGGTCTCAACGTTTAATTCTCATGCGTTTTATTTTTCATGCGTTTTGCTATAACGAACACAGGAAGTACACGCGATTAAAATGTAATATAACAGCATCATGTGTTCAGATCTATTATACCTATTTGGATATTTTACTACAGAAAGACACTAGTAACAAAATAACAATAAAACTTTATGATAAACGTGATGACTTCAACGTTTCTATCGTCAACTTCCCTTATTTATGCTGCAATATATCATTATGACCTGCATACGGAGTTTATTTCTCCCAATTGATTTGATACACAAGAGCATGTTCTACATACGAACATTTTCTAAAACGAGGCAAGCTATCAACAAATGAGTTGATGTAACAAGGACATCGACAGTCTCATTTAGAGTCAACATTTCGTAAATTCTATAGTCGATACAATGGCCTTGTTAGCAAATACAATTAAACGTTAAGTCGAATGTTGACTGACGTTTTTCATACAAATTGTTAGGCCGTTATTTTGACACTAACATGTCTTTTGATTTTTCCGTTTGCTCTATCATGACAATGAGCATACAGCCAGTGTGACCGGTCGACAGGGGATGCTTACACCTACATGGCACCTGATCTAATCTCTTACGATTTTAGAGGTCCATTATTGCTCTGCTAACATGTTTTTCAATGGACTTTTGAGCTTGATTACTGCTTGAATCTTCAAATTTCACCTATTGTGTTTTTTTTCAGCACACAATAAAAATAATAGATCCGTCACAGTGGCTTTTGGTTAAACACTTTTATCTGAATCTTTCTTCATAATTTGGATATTTTACTAATTATAGACGGTTATGACCAACTAAGATCTAAACTGTATGACGAATGGGAGGACTTCCGAGATGGCTTTTCATTGCTAACTCCTTAACATGTATTTATGTAGTAATGTTCCACTATCACCTGCATGTGGTGTTTAAGTCTCCTAACTGAAACACAATTCTAACTGAAGTACTACACAGATTTAATGAAGAGTGTGGAAGAGCTTGATAAAGATTTATCCAAGGCTGACCAAGCAATTGTCGAACATTTTGCAAGAAAAAAGCACATAAGAATCGCAGATGGATCGCCATCGGGATGGAAAACTGCCCAAGAATACCAATTCAACGACATTGCTGAAAATTCTAATGATGAAAAACGAATCAGAAGTGTGTAAAACAGAGTCCTTAGGTAGAAAAGACAAAGGAAGATTTCAGCCCTATTCAAAACCAGCCACAGCGGCCACGGCTGGTTCTCCTGCTCAGCTGTTTTCTTATGGGTTTCAACAGCAGAATAATCTCCCGCAATCAACTTTCTGCAGCCCATGTGTTTGGGTAGCAGACGCATCCCGCAACCCAGTGACGTCTGCTATAGATGCTTTCAGAACGGACACTGGAAATCAGTTCAGTACAGCAGCACTCTTCACCTCTAAAAGAAGTGAATGTTTAAGTATTTAGTCAGTTTTGACGTGTTCAACCAATACAGTGATAGCGAAATCTTATTGAAGATGCTGAAGATTGTCTAAATTCATGCAGATCAGAGATTCATAAAAGAATAAAGAAAAGTTTGTCAAATCATTTAGATTTCTGGAAACGAATAGGCACATGATCACAGTTTAAGAATAATTAAGCACAGTTTTATCAAAATAATTTTGAACAAAATCCAATAAAAAGTTGAATAAAATCTACATAGGCTAATTTTTTGTTTCAGATACCATTGCTGCATCTAATTCTAGATCTAAGTATTTTGAAAAAGTATGTAAAGAAAGAAAGATAAAATTTGAAGATTACAAAACAGCATTGCACTATCTTAAGAAAAAAATGTTTTCGTATAAAGTTTGATATTAAGTCGGACTACCATCACATTGAGAGTAAAGAATGCCAAATATTTTAGGTTTTCAGTGAGAAAGATAAATGTTATTGTTTTACTGTTCTGCCTTTTGGCCTTTCAATCGCACCTTTTGTCCTTACAAAGTAACTTATGGTTAGATGCTGGAGAGCGTGTAATATTAGAAAAGGATTATACTTATATGATGTTTATAGCTGTGGCTCAGACTTATGAAAAATGTGAAAGTATTTCAAATTCTAACAGAAGTCCTTGAAAGATGCAGGCATGTTTATCAACTTTAGCAAATCTGTTTTAAAATCAGTGCAAGAAATTGATTGACTGGACATACATTGGAATTCAATAAAATATTAATATTCCAGAAGGAAGGATACAAGGCGTAGAAGAGACGCTAGCAAGCTTTACTTCTACTTTATCTCATGTTTCAGCAAGATTCTGGCAAAAGCTGCAGGGAAAATGGTGTCATTTCATTCTGTTTTAGGAAACATTTGCAGAATAATGACTAGATTTTGTTATATGGAGATAGTTTTATGAGAATTTTGGGATGGCAGAAGACCAAAAATAAGAATTCAATGGTTATATTTACATTCTCTAATTTTCTCTCTTCATTAAGTTAATTTCATTCATCTCTTTTTTCATTTTAGCATCTTTCAGAACTGGTGAGGTTAATAAACGTAAGAGCCGTTATGACGTGGAAAGTAAAAAAAAACAAAAAAACCCGCACATGTTCGAATACTGTGAAGAAAAAATGAAAGATTACTTTAAACGTATAATTGTTATATTTTTACAACAAATAAATAACTTGTTTTTTCATTAAATGAGCCAATATAGTGTATATTTCTGCGTTCCTGTTGTATTGAATGTGTATGCAATTTCTACCACACCGAAATAAGGTCTCGTGTGTGTTAAAGGGGATTGAATGTTGTAGATTTCTAATCGGTTTCATAAAGATAATAACACTGAATCCAAATATTTCAAATTTAGATAACCGTGTTCCACGATAAGTAAAAGCAAATTTTATCGTTCCTGAGTTATCTTTTTTTCCCTTTCTTATTTAACCATGCATTGGTGTTTTTCTTGGTTCGTTTGTCCACTTTCTTTGTTACACATTAATTTCCTGTGAACCAAAGGAAGAAAGTAGACATGCTTTCTGCAACTTGGCTTCGAAAGAGATATAATTCTGGTTAAACACGACTACAATTACTTTTATAAACATTGAAAATTGTTAAATTTGTTCACATGAGTGAACAGACAAAACCACAGACCAACAGTGTGATACGAGGAGTCCTATATATCCCGAAGGCAAATAGAATAAAGATCTTAAGCATCAAACGTTTACAAGCATCAAAATGGTCGGAAATTGATTTTCGCCGATTTTGTAGCTCGGTTTAAGTAAGAACATTCCTAGTCCCTTTTCCCAAGAAAGCATTGAAAATGTTCCATTTTAATACTTCCGTATTATTTTTTCCCAAAAATCAATAACATCAACAAAACGCATGAATTTTCCACATTAATTTTATACAACAATTTCACGCGATAAATTAAATAGCAGACTTATTGACATCATAGAAAACTGCTTCTTCAATAAGAATAGAACTCGGAAATTTTCATATCTGGTGATTATCTGAAAATTACATTGTTAATAACCATTCTTATTTTGCACACAAGTACTATTAAAAAGATGCTGAAATTCCTCATTGACAATACATCTGTAATTTAAGCCGACTATTTTTATTTTCTTAAGAAGCGGAACAAGAGGCCCATAGGCTACAACGCTCAACTGAGCAACTTTAGCACTACTGTTCTTCAGAAGATTCATTTAAAAAGATTTTTATATTCCCATGAAAAATTGTAACCCATATTATGGCCCCAACCTAACTCTTAGTGATCTCTGAATCCATAAAACATTGTAATGCTACAATAACAATATAACTAACATGACCTTACATGCTTGTATTCGTGCATTATGTAAAATTTGATCCTAATTTTAGCCAACTCTAACCCGGGGTCCATAGTTTGAAGGAAAAATAATGAATCCACACAACTAGGGAATGTTTGCAAATTAATGGTTCTGATGTAGCCAGGATTTGAACAAATTAGAATCTATGCTTCCTCAGGAAGTATTCACGAAAGTTTCATCTTTTTCAGGCCCAGTGGTTCTTGAGATGAAGGTTTTTTTCTTTCTCTCTCTCTTTTTAAAAGGTTTTCACTTTATATTTCAGTTTCAAACTTTGATCCCTTATTGTGGCCCCACCCTACCCCTGGGGACCATGATTTGAACAATTTTAATTCTTCAGAATGCCTTCACGTTAGTTTTATTTTTCAGGTCCGATGGTTCTTTGGAAGTTTTTAAAAAGATTTTCCCTTTATATTTCAATGTAAAACTCTGATCCCTTATTGAGTCCCGAACTAACCCCAGGGGCCATGGTTTTGAACAATTTCAAATCTTAACTGCATCAGAATGCTTTCATTTAAGTTTCAACTTTTATTTTAGAAGTTTTTTTTAAGGAAGCTCTAAACACTAACAAAAAGTGCTTTTTGGACTTGGAGAAAAATATATCATATAAAGGTGTGCATATTGAGTCTATTTAGTTCAACATAGGGTACCTGCCTTATTTCCTTAGGAAAAATGTTCAAAGACAATGGAATATTCGTGAGCAGAAATCACTGTTGTTTACTTACATTAGGAAAATTGATGGAAAAAATGAATTCAATTACTTATTCTTGGTCTAATATAATGCTAGGAATATTCTGATCTATTACAAATTCTGTAATTAACTGTAAATAACCGTTTTTTCTATCTTACTTCTAAGGGCAGATCACTCGAACTGCATAAAACTACCCTATAAGTAGAAATCTTTAGTGTGCAGTGTTTAGAGCTTCCTTAAAGATTTTCTCTACATATATTCCAGTGTAAAACTTTGATCCCTTATTGTGGCCCTTGCCTACCCCAGGGTCCATGCATCTGTATAATTTAGAATTTACATTATGTCTTGAAACTTTCACATAAGTTTCATTGTTTCTGGTCCAGTTTTAAAAAAGATTTTTCCTATATATTTTAAAGTAAAACTTTGAACCCCTATTGTGAACTACCCTACCTCCGGGGCATGATTTGAACCATTTAAAATCTACACTATCTCCGGAAGCTTTAACATAGCTTTAACCTTTTCGGGCCCGGTGGTTCCGAGAAGATTATGAAAGATTTTCTTATATACACTACACAAAATTGCCAGCGCACCACTTGTTGTTCTCGTTTGTTTAAAACTAAACATTTGCCTAATCGACTAGTTTAACTGATATGCCGTCATTCCCAATACAGTGGAATTGACAAATGTTTTGCTGTCATAAAAAGACCCTTTAATTGAACTTCTTGCCCGACCCAATTTTCCGACGTGCACTGGGCATCGTTTTTGCCCGATATGAAGTTTGCGATTACCGATGGTGGTCGGCAGGGTTGCAACAAAAACAGAAGTTAAAAATCAAATTATATACAGTGATTGACCATCATATTGCTTAAAAGTTACCGAGCGCCTTGGTGTCCATATCCAGTCCATCCAACTTCTGGTTGCCCCATTTTTTGGAAAAATCTTGACACTGTCGTGTGGTTACTACTAAATGCCATGACTATCTATATAAAACATTTTTCTGCTTGTTAATCTATTTGCAACATGTTTTTACTAGAAGAAAGAATAATCTTTGAATTTTTAATTTTTTCCCCAAAATTTCTCCAAAGGTACATCCTTCAGACACCATACTTACTGCTTCAACACGCTCCTCTTGGGTCAAACCCACAGACGGTTTAATTGTTTTCTGAGTTTTTAATTATTACAAACATAAAGAACACAAACCCAAAGAAAAAACATGAATTTAATCCTCCAAAAAGCGTGAGTACGATTTTCATATTTTTCTGTGAAATAAATACGCTTCAGTTAACATTGTAGTTATTTATCAGTTAAGAGGGCTGGGTGGTCGTGGCCATTTTTAGACTATATTGATCTCCTTTAGAAGAAGAGCTCCATATAAAGATATACAAAAATGATCAAATTTTAAAACTAATATGTATGAATTTTTTCTTTGCCAAATGATAGTTGACAGCTTAAGATATCATATCTAAAAAAATAAGTTATATCTGATGGTTATTTTGTTGACCCTCCAGCCTCCTTAAGACATTTAAATGCCTCATTTTTTACTTTGATAACATATTTATATACCAAATACATCATAAAAAGTTTTGTAAAGAAAATATTAATTTTCTATGGTGTTGCGTCAGCAATTTTGTCGAGTGAATTTCAGTGTAAAACTTTGATCCCCTACTTTGGCCCCATCCTTTCCCCGGAGGCCATGATTTGAACAATTTAGAATCTACACTAACTCAGAAATCTTCTACCTAAGTTTCATATTTTCTGACCCAATGGTTTTTAAGAATTTTTTATGATCCCACCCTATTTTTGCATATTCCTAACTATCTCCTTTTGTAAGGGGGCATAGCCCTCCATTTGAAAATCTAGAATCCCCCTTACCCAGGAATGCTTTTGTGTCAACTTTGGTTTAAATAGGTCCAGCGGAAAGGCGCCGGACAACAATATATATATATATATATATATATATATATATATATATATATATATATATATATATATATATATATATATATATATATATATATATGGGATGTGAAAAGCTGTGTTCGGGTAAATGGTTCCCTCACAAATTTTTTTGATAATGAATTAGGTGTGTTACAAGGGGACATTCTATCACCAATGCTATTTTCCTTATTTTTAGAGGATCTGGAGACAACTCTACAGGAAAATTTTGCATGTGGCATTCAAATTGACCAAATAAACATCTTTCTACTATTATTTGCAGACGATCTAGCCATAATAAGCGAAACACCCAATGGGCTACAAAACCATCTTAATAGCCTACATGCCTATTGTGAAAAGTGGGGCCTTTGTGTAAATGTAGATAAAACGAAAGTAATGATTTTTCAAAAAGGACAGACAAAAAAGGGATACAAATTTACGTATAGCGGTAGTGCCCTGGAAATTGTAGACAATTTTGCATATCTTGGACTGGTGTTTTCCTCAAACGGACTCTTTAATAAACATGTGAAGATAACGGCAGAAAAAACTCTACAACTATATAATGCATTCATGAGTAATATTCAAAAAATGTCACTAGATTGTAAAACAGTATGTGAATTGTTCAACGTTGCGTGTGTCTCGAAAATGAACTATGGGGCAGAAGTGTGGGGCTCTATACCGGCAAAAGAAATGGAACGAATACACTTAAAATTTGGTAAAAGACTACTGGGAGTTAAAACCTCAACATGTACCCCGGCTGTTCATGGGGAATTAGGAAGAAAACCGTTGATAGTAACGAGAACATTTCGCATTATTAAATATTGGTTTAAAGTCCTTCGATCAGAAAATTGTCTTATAAGGTCAATTTATAATTATGATTTTAAGAATATGTCTACAAATTGGATCATTTTTGTCAAACAGACACTTTTATCACATGGTTTTGGCGATGTATGGTATTTTCCCGAGTCAGTAAATGAAAAGGTATTTTATGTTTATTTTGAACAAAGGCAGGCTGATTGTTTTTTTCAAAAACTAAAAGTAGAGATAGAAAATGCCCATCCTTTAAGATTGTTTAAATATCTAAACCCGACTATGCACCAGGCTGAATATCTCAATTGTATATATTATGAAAAACATAGAAAAGCATTAAGTAGACTCAGATTATCTTCACATTGTTTACGTATTGAGTCTGGTAGATATGAGCAAAAATGTCTTATAAGTGAACGAAAATGTGTATTTTCTACATCTAACGAAATAGAAGACGAATATCATTTTGTTTTAATATGCAAGTTTTATGTTGAGTTAAGAGAAAAATATATTAAAAAATATTTTTACGCAAGACCTAGTATGGTAAAATTAATTGAATTACTTAATTCCGACTCAGAAAATGTACTTAAAAAAAACTTGGGAAATACGTGTTTGAATGTTTTAAAAAGAGGGAAAACTTTACTCTAAAGCAAGATTAATAATAGGAGATACTGCTGTATAGTTCTTCTTTCATATATGTATATTTCAAGTTATGTTATAAAGCACCTGTGTAACACCTGTTGACCAATGTTTATATTATAAAACTAATGTTATACTTCTGTGGCAATATATGTAATGTATACGCCAATAAAGATACTACTACTATATATATATATATATATAGATATAGATATAGATATAGATATTGATATATATATATATATATATATATATATATATATATATATATATATATATATATATATATATATATATATATATATATATATATATATATATATATATATATATATATATATATATATAGACGACGTTTTATCAATTAACAATAGTAATTTTTGTTTATTCGTATATATGCCACAGGTATTTCTTATTTAGGTTGTTTTACTGACTATAGACGTGAATGGCCAACTAACAACTTAACTATAGGACAAACGGGATGACTTCGTCTAGTAGAATTCCAATATCACCTGCGTATAGTGTTAATGTTTCCCAACTGATTCGGTAAGCAAGAGCTTGTACCGAGTGCGATCAAGATTTAAACCGGGGTAGGCTACTGACATATACCTTGTAAATTGATGTTACAGGGGTTTTCAATGTTTAAAGTAAGCATTTCACAAATTCAATGGTCGTTACAAAAAAACTTGTTTGCAAATACAACTTATCATTGGGTTGTATAATGACTGACATGTTTTCCCACCAATTGTTCTGTCATTGTTTTCATACAGATTTGAATACGGATTACTCCGTTTATCCGATCAATACAGAGGGCTCACGGCGGGTTTGACAGGAGATGCTTACTCCTCGTACGGCACCTGATCCCACCTCTGGTATTACCTCGGGTTCGTGTTTTTTAGCCTGTTTACGATTCGTATTGTTAAGGGATAAGATTAATAAATATTTACGCAAGATCACAAGAGTAGGAAGCTTCAACTAAATATCAGGAGCTGAACAAAGTAATTAAAAATTAACTTAGGTAGGATTAGGGAGACTTTGTACACGAATTGCCATGGAAGCTGAAATGCTCCGAGATAAAAACCCAAAGACATTACGAAAACTCTGAGCAAGAGATCATCTAACGTTACAAAAGCCAAACCGATCAAAGAAAATAAGAAATTGTTGGTAAAGCTAGATGGACAGCTAAAAGGATGGATTAAGAAAACACAACAAAGACACAAATAAATATTCGAAGTAACGAATCCAACATGTTTCCCAATGTAATGAAATATATATTCAAAGTCATTGAAACAAAAATTGAAAATGATGAAATGTAGTACAATGAATGTCAACTTAAATTTGAAGGAAATATCTCCGAATTCTATGTAACTTGCGCCAACAACTTGCTCGAGATATCACTTCTCCTTTTTAATGCCTTCCTGGCAAGAATCAATTGCTACTTCTTTCTCACTAGAACTCCGAATAATTTTGCCCCCTTTCTGCAGGAGCACATCGTTTCTTCTGTTATAGGAATGCAAGGATGTTTGGTCAATAACATCGTGATGTCCTTAAGCATGAAAACATCAACGTTGGGTACTGTGCAACATTCTCCCTGACAGTTAAAGAACACAGTCACTGCCAATTTACATTTAGGCCTTTTCTAAATCATCTAAATATTGTTGATTTAATTACAGAAATCTTTCTACATTCCCTTTGTTTTTCTCCATCCTTGAAAAGCCTTGAACAAAAGTTTAGAAATATTTGAAAAAAGTCCATTGAGTTCAAAGTTCATTATCTTGACAATCAATTAGCACTTACCTGTAACTGTCCATTAAGTTAACAATTTTTCAAAAGTCCGTAACATCAAAACGTACGACTTTTCAACACTTTATACAACCATTACTCACGATTAATAAGAAATTACGTTTTTTGATATCATAAACAACTGCTTCTTCAATAAAAATGGACGTCGGAAATTTTCGTATCTTGTGATTGGTCATCAACAAAATTGAGCTGATATTAAAAGGATGCTGGAGTTCCTCATTGAAAATATTTATGTAGTCTTCGGAGACCAGGTCTTCCAACAAACTTAATTCAGATTGGCACCAATTGTGCTTTTTTATATTCTTATGAAGCAGAATTTATTCAAAAACTTCTACATGAGAAGATTGATTGATTGATTGCATGTTGTTTAACGTGACATTCGAGAATTTTAACTCATATAGAATTTTTCACTCATATGGAGACGTCACCATATACGGGTGAAAGGCTTCAAATTTTGACCTTCACTCAGCACTCAGGGCCATTGAGCAGTGAGGAATCTTTATCGTGCCAACGCCTGCCGTGACACGGGGCCTCGGTTTTTAAGGTCTCATCCGAAGGACCCGCAACTTTCACTTCAAGAAAGCGGCCGAGATTCGAACTCACGAACTCCCGATCACGGAGCGAGTGCTCTACCGACTGAGCTACCATGAACGGTCTACATGAGAAGAAGAAAACGCTGTGGAATTCAACTTGACATTTAGATATATTGACGCCGTTTTATCAATGAACAATAGTTACTTCCATTCATATGTCGACTCAATATATCCCAGCGAACTTGAAATAAAAAACACCACAACGTCTGCCACATTCTATTTCATTTTTGGATGTTTTACTAATTATAGACGATAATGAAAAACTTACAACTAAATTGCATGACGAACGAGATGACTTCAGCTTTTTCATCGTCAACTTTCCTTATTTATGTAGCAATATCCCTCTATCACCTGCATATGGTGTTTACATCTCCCAACGTATTCAATACTTAAAGGCTTGCTTCGAGTACGATCAATGTTTCAACCGAGGCAGGCTACTGACAGATAAGTTAATGTTTCAGGGATTTCAACAACATCGTTTAAAATCAGCATTTTGTAAATTCTATGGTCGTTATAATGGCCTTCTTAGCAACTATAACATGTCATTGGGTCGTACTTTTGCTGACTTCTTTCATACCAATTGTCAGGCCTTTGTTTTTATAATGAATTTGACTACGGAATGTTCCGTCTACCTTATCAATACATAGGGCTCATGGCGGGCGTAACCGGTCAATAGGAGTCCGTGTTTTATGCCCTCTTCACAGATCTATATTATTTATAGATTTTTTTTTTAGATCAATCACTGTTCATTATCTTTACATTTTCATTGAAATTACCAAAGCATAAAGCTCTTTATCTATGCAAAAATTGAGAAGTATCACATTGCAATGTGTGGCAAGAAAGTTCTTAAACCGTGCCATCTGGAATAGAATAAAGAGACAAAAGAAAAAAGTATTGAGAGACGAACAAAATTAATTTAGATTAAACATTGACAAATAAGCTTCACAAACCAAAATCCTCCACTACATATTGTTATAGACCAATAAATAGAATGGCAATCATCACTTTACATCAACTCATAACGGGATGGAAACTACTAAGATACTCAAACTCTAAAAGACAAGAAAAAATATACGAAACAGAGAAAAGATCTAAACTAAGAAAATAAATTTAATAAAGGTCATGACCATGAATGAAGGATCTGTAAAATCGAAGGAGATATTGAAGAGGTTAAGAAATTGAATAATCTTGGAAGTATCATAAACAAAAGAGGGGAATTGACAAATTCATTAAAGCCATGATAATCAAAAAAAAAAAAAAAAAAAAAAAAAAAAAAAAAAAAAGTGCCTTTCCAATGCGAAGACCGGTACCAGCACAAAAAAGTCATCAAAATTATCAGAGAACGCCAAAATTAGAATATCTAACACCAACATAATATCATTTTGTGCAGAAATCTGGAGATCACATGTACCCAAAGCCTTCAAATCATCGTTTTCCATGAACAAGCGCCTTCAATACATTTGCAGAATTTGGTGGCCTAGTTTTTAGTATTATGAATAAGTGAAGAGCCTACAATACAGTTAGTGAATTTTATTGCCTTGAACAATAAACAATAGAAGGCTCTGGATAGGGAGCAACCAAGATCTAGCAGTGAAACAGCTTAAAAGAAAAACATGGCATGTCACACTCTACAAAATCTACAAAACTTGTCAATACCATCATCAGACAGTCTCTAGACTGGTATCTAGAAAGAAAGGAATCCTCAGGGAAATTGGAAAGGACCTCCAGCTGTCCATGAGACAGCTGGAGGGGAAGAAGGATAAAACAATTAAAAGAAATTGGAACAAGGGCTCAAAAATATATATATTTTCGATATACGAAACTTTAATGCCAAATCTGTGCTTGTCTCACAAAGTGTGATATTATTCTTGAGAACATCTCGATATCGTGATGTGGGAAAACATCCATGTACTTTTCCGTCATCTAAGTCACTCAGGTGACCTACTGCTTCTGTTTTCGTCTTTCGTCTTTCGTCGTGTGTCTTTCGTTGTTTGTAGTTCTAAAACGGTTTGCCATTTTCAGCTTCTTCTCTTGAATCACTGAGCCAATTCTGGCATATAGCATCTATGGATAAATAGGAAAAATTGCAATTTTAAATGTCCCTGGGGTCTGGGGAGATCGGGGCGAAAAACCAAAATTAATTTAATTTCCAAAAATCTTTACTCCTATAAAGCAGTCAAACTGTTGGTATGATTGTAATTACATAAACATTTAGCCCTCTGGTGTTCTGGTGTAAGGGTGGGGCTCTATTGGAGCAATGCATAAATTAATTTTTTAATTGCAGGCAAACTAATTGCATAATTGTGATTAACTAGGGTACCTCTAATCCAATTGTAAATGTATGGGTTCTGGGTCAGTGGTTCTTGTGTTTGGACGGAGTTCTATTGTTCGTATAGTGAAAATGCATCTGACAATTATTTGAAAATCTTTTCTGACCATGGATACGAATCAGACAAACTAAGTACATTGTTATGATACATAAATGTTTCTTTTTTTAAATTTGTGAAATTCATGACCCCTTGGTCAGGGGTTTAAATGGGGCTCTATGCGTTGATCAAATAGTGAAAATGCCAGTTTTTTTTTTAAATCAGGCAATGCAAGAACACAGATATAAAAGCAAAAGGTGTCTCTACCTAAATTGTGAAATTCATGACCCCTGGGTCAGGGGTTCTGGCTAAATGACTTTAGACAGGGCCAAATGGATAATATAGTGTAAATACATTAATTCTTTGAAAATATTCTTTTTTGCTCCTGGGTAATAAGCAAACGAATTAAGTGCATGGTTTTAATGAGCATGGAGGCCTCTTCCAAACTTTTGAAATTCATGGCTCCTGGGTAGGAGGTTCCGGTGTTATTGACCATTTTAAAGTGTAAATACATTAATTCTTTGAAAAATCTTTTACTCTGGTCCTGGGTTCTAAACAGGCAAACTACACTGTATGCACATGGTATGATGAACAAGGGTGCCATTTCCAAAATTGTGAAATTCACGGTCCCTGGATAAAGGGTTCTGATTTTAGGGCGGGACTTCGTTGATTTTACAATGAAAATGTTTTAAATCTTTGAAAATCTTCTCTGCTCTGTGTTCTAAGCAGACAAATTAAATATGTCGTTATTATTAGAACATTATCACTTCCAAAATTGTAAAATTCAAAGCCCTTGGTCAGGGGTCCTGGTGTTAAGCTGGGACTCTATTGATTATTTAAATGCATTATTTCTTTGAAAATCTTCTCTGTTCCTTGCTACATGTACTAAGCAGTCAATTTAAGCACATGGTTATGATGGGTAATAGAGCTTCTACATAAATTGTGAAAGTTATGGCCCTTGGGTTAGGAGTTCTGGTGTTAGGGTGGGACTCTATTGAACATACAGAGAAATATGCGTTATTCTTTGAAAATCTTCTCTGCTCTTGAGTACAAACAAAGACAAAGTGCATGTTTAGGATGAGCGCGGTATCTAAATAATGGAAGTCATGGGCCCTAGATCAGGAGTTCTTGGGGGGGGGGGGGAACTCTATCGCTTATACAGTGAAAATTCTTTGCAAATCGTCTCTGCTACTGGGCTTCTAGCAGGCAAACCAAACCATAGTTGCAATAAAGAAAAGGTATTCATACCATAGTTGTGAAATTCATTTCCATGGGCCAGGGGTTCTGATGTTAGGGCAGGGATTTAATTATTAACCTTGATAAATAAATAATC
Source organism: Saccostrea echinata (assembly GCF_033153115.1). Lineage (NCBI taxonomy): Eukaryota > Metazoa > Mollusca > Bivalvia > Ostreida > Ostreidae > Saccostrea > Saccostrea echinata. The sequence goes on from NW_026889772.1 coordinate 7,098,981, forward strand.
TTGATAATGTAGGGAAATTTTTGCTTTACTTTGAGAGAAGTTTTCCCCCTTTAATTAATCACCAGTGATAATTAGTCACTGTAAATCATACAATTGATATGCATATTGAATTAATAAATTAAACAAAAAAATTGAATATAAAATATTAAAAACATGTTTTCATAGTTTTTGATTGTTAGATGGACTTGGAAATACCACAGATATTATTAAAAGAGGAGGACAGAATGAATACTGGGGCTTATACTTCGTTTACTATGACTTAATCATGCTGAAGTGTAGTTAAGATTGGTGAAGTGACAAAGGGAAGTGAAGTTAGCACTGGCATATACGTCCAGGGTCGTTGCATATTACCAGGCAAATTATTCTGTTGGTCATTGATCGCCCTAATTTTTTGTAGCTGACAAAATACCTTCCTCTGTCAATTTAGTTTCCTCTAGAATATAATTATACTTTTGCCATTGTAATGGATTTTTTTTTACAGAGTTGAATCATACACAGGTTACCGTTAAGGTCCTGGGGCTCGTCAAAAATAAATTACTTCCCTTCTTACATACTATTCACAATCATTAATCATTATTCACTTATCGAAAATACCATCATGAAGGCCAAGAAGTTAATAGCATCTAGTCCCTTTCAACGATTATGATAATTTTTTCTGCTATAGACGGTTATCAGCGGAAGTCATTTGACGGCTTAAGGTTGACATTTTTCCTGACTAGATCTCAGGGTTGCTATCGGGCTCCTTCTTGGACATCTGCTCACAGCTCTTATAATGCTTTAGGTAACAGTACATAGAAAAAATCATTTCCATTTTATATTTCCACATGAAGTTTGAAATGTATATATCTTTCACTCCTTCTCATTATTTTTCATCTGTCAAAGGATAGGTCAATGATTTTAAAAGGAAAAATGACTATAACAAATTTTTATAATTATTTTTTTTAATTGGGCTCGGATACGCCAGAGAAATAATCTCCTTTAAAGTCGCAATGGTTTGGCAGGTGCTTTTAATTCTTAGTGTCCTCTAGTTTAATTTTGAAATCATCATTATTATTTTATCAAAGAGCCACAGGTATTTTGAAGGCAAAACCAGTCTATTGACGACTTCAACCCATTTACGTATGCCATTCTGCTCGTACATTAGTCAATAATGTTGTTAGGCTATGAGATTGTCATTGTCAAGAAAGATGTTTTCAGATGAATATCTGTAAACATCATGTACTATTTCTTCCCTCTTAGTTAGACGTCCTCACCATTTGCGAACGATATGTTTCATAGAGAGTCAACAGACCCGTAAAACGTGGAATGACCAGCCCCCTCCCAAGTTTTCTCTGAGTATAGTGTTTTGCTATAGTGAATTCAGATGCTGGTCCCCCCCCCCCCCCTACACACACACACTCACACGTTTTGTTGCTGTAAGTTCGAGCAGTAGCAATTGGCCAAAGTGTACACTGTAATATATAGGAAAAAATGTTCTTAAAAACCTTTGGACCAGAACAGATTAAACTAGTATGAAAGCTTTTTGAGTTTCAATTAATTCTTTGTAAGTATACAAATCATGCCCCCAGGGGTAGGATTGGGGCACAAAAGGGGATCAAAGTTTTACATTGAAATATGTAGGATCGTCTTCTCAAGAACCACTGGACAAGAAAAGATGAAGCTAAAGTGAAAACATCCTGACATTTTGTTTATTCTAAATTATACAAATTATGCCCTCTCGGGGAGGGGGGGGGGGTTAGTGGGCAACAATAATTAGTCAATTTTTTTTTTGAAATATATAGGAAACATTCTTTAAGGACAGGAAATACAAACAAACTTTTGTTTTTAAAAATCATCAAAATGGCAACTAAAGCCACGTTTACATAAGTAAAATGAATAAGTTTAGCAGCGATTTTTATATTTCATTCGAAGTTTCACAGTGATGTCAAGTGATAAAACTTTGATAAAATGAGTGACAGCAAATAGGTAGAAGTTTGAAAATCATACAAAGTTAGCAATTTTTTAATACTGGAAAAATCTAATATTTGCATCATTTACAACCAAAATAAATGAAAGAAATATATACCAATCCAGGCATCCTTTTTCATTTTGTGTGTATCATCTGTCCTTAAACATTTTCTCAAAAACTAAGGGACCAAAAGAGATGAATCTTATATGTAAGCTTCCTTGGGTACCGTTAATTCTAAATTAGACAAATAATGGCCCCTGGGGTAGGGTCGGCCACAATTGGGGAGCAAAGTTTTAAATTTAAAGGAGCAAAGTTTTAAATTTAAATATATAAGAAACTTCTTTAAAAGTCTTCTTCTCAAGAACTACTGGGCAAGAAGAGATGAAGCTTATATGAAAGATTTCTGAGGTGTTGAAGATTCTAAATTATTCTAATCTTGGCACCCTGGAGTAAAGTTAAGTTACAATAAGGGATCAAAGTTTTACATGGGACTTTATAGGAAATAAACTTTTAAAATCTTGTCAAAAACCACAATCGCAACATTCAGACTCAAATGCAAACTTTCACAGATTGAGTAGATTAATTTTTTTTTTCAAATTACACACTGTGAGTTAGAGACAAATTTTACATCATGCATGTATACGGGAAAAGAATTTTCTTCTCCATTACTATAAGGTCAAGTTAATCATAATGATATTGAAACATTCTCATGATGTGTGGAAATCAGATAAGGAACAACAGAGCTTAAGTTACTTATTTGAGCATTGTGGCCCATAGGCCCCTTGTTTGGGTTTAAAGTTCATAATGTTTTAGTTCCTTTACATTTGTTTTAGAACCTTACAGTAATTAATTAAAAAAAAAAAAGTTTTCTAATTCAATCAATTTCATTGAATGAAGTATGATTTTGTAATCAGATGATGGTCAGAATGTATGATTATTCTTATTTATGTAACCTGCCCTCAACCCTCAAATTTAAGGCCAAAATGGAGGCCAGACCATTTTTAGGCTTGCTTTGGCTTATTGAGTACTGACCCTTAAGGCCTACACTTGAAATATTAACGAATATTGGAGCTACAGTGGGGAGGACACGCAGAAAGAAAAACATTAAAAAGATTCTATTTCAACCAAGAGCGACACCGATTGCATGTACATATATTGTTTAATCTATATAAGTTTGAAGCTAACAACCTGCTTTGTTAATGTAATAGAAATTAGCCTGTTTAAAGGATAAAGTGTAACATGCTAAAATGCTATACATAAATAAAAGTTGATTTAAAAAAAAAATGCAATCATTATTGATTGATTATTGCTAAAGCAATAAAGCAATTCCATTTTTGTTACGTTGGTGAGGTTTCTCTGGTCATACAGTATTAGTGCAAAATCATGCAATTTTCATAGTACGAATACTTATTAGTAAAGTACGCATGATGAATTAATCACAAACGACAACTACTTCATTAATCCAGATAAGATGTACTCTAATTTCATACTGTATTTGCCAATAATAATATAAAGCATTGATCCTCTTTTTTGGTTTGTTTGATGAAGATTTAAAAAGAAATGCTGTTTTGTATTAAAAGTGCGATCGTCTTTTTTTCTTCTGTAACAATGGCATTGCATCAGAAATCACCTTGATTGCATATAAGTGATTTGATCTTGTTGCGTCCAAAACGGGTAAAACCGACTTGTTTGGATAAATTCAAAGCCTTTTTACCTTGAGGAAAGCCGACCCAGGGCACAATGCACTGTGTGAGTACAGTTGTAAAGTTATAAAAGAGCGGGATCGTAGATTACTATAAGGCTGATATAATTTAAACACTGTTAATTGTGCAACAATGAAATATGAAGATAAGAACAGTAATCAAGCTCAAAAGTCCATTGAAACAATACAAATCGGGAACAGAGCAAACACGGAGTCTACAATACATCAGAGGTGTAATAGGTTGCCATGAAGGAGTAAGCATCCTCTGTTGACCGGTCATACCCGTGCCTTATTGTCATGATCGGATAAACGGAAAATCCTTCGACAATTCAGTGTGAAAATAATGGCTGAGCAATTTGTATGAAAAACGTTAGTCACCATTCGACTTAATCATAGTTTGTATTTGCTGACAAGGTCATTATGTCTACCATGGAACTTGTAAAATGATGACGCGTCTGTTGATATCCTTGTTTCATCAACTTGTTAAACAATAGTTTGCCTCGATTTATAAATTGTTTGTACGTGGAGCATGCTCTTGCGTTTGTTCTTTCGTGTCGAATCAGCTGGGAGATATATACCCCATATGCAGGTGATAAGGGTATATTGCTACATAAGTAATTAAAGAGAGCTAACAATAGAAAAGTTTAAGTCATCAAATTTATCATAAGGTCTTGTTGTTAGGTTACCATCAACGTCTTTTTCTAGTAAAATATTCAAATGTGAAACAGATGTGTCAGACTCCGTGATATCTTTTATTTCAAGTTCACTGGGATATATCGAGGCGACATAGTAATGGAAGTAACTATTGTTAATTGATAATATGTCATTGATATATCTAAATGTCGAGTTGAAGGCCACAGCAGGTGTCTTCTTCTTCTCATGTATCAGTTTTTGAATAAGTTCTGCTTCATATGAATACAAATATGCTAATAACGGAGCACAATTAGTATCAATGGGAATTCTGACAGATTGTTGGAAGACCTGTTCTCAAAAAACTACATAAATATTGTCAATCAGAAACTCAAGCATCTTTTAAACATCAATTTCAGAGTACGTGTGTGTACAATAAGAATGTTTTTTAAACAAAATCATTTCTCAAATGACCAAAGACAAGGTAAATAAATTAACGAGTTCTATTTTTATTGAAATAACAGCTTCTGTGATGTCAAAAAGTCTGGAGTTTTGTTTATCGTGGGGAATGGTTGTATGAAGTATTGAAAAGTCAAAAGTTTGATATTATTGATTTTGGTAAAAGGACAAGGTATGGTTACGGCCGAATCTGGCCCCTTATTTGGTGTAAAAATCAGAACAGTTAAAATTGTGATATTTTGTAGTTAAGAACTTAAAATGATGCTTGTTTTAAAACCAACACTAATTGTGATTCAAAGTGCACACAGAGACCACAAGAGGGTGCAGAAATAGGACATTTTCCCGAATTTCCTTATTCCTGGTGAAATTTTGTCAAATTTGAGATACTTTTCACTTCGGGAAACATAGAGCACAAGCTTGCCTATCTGAGATTTTATACATAAGATGCATCTGCTACTAGTGTATTAAATGTATAAATTTGGTAGATAGGCAAGCTTGTGCTCTATGTATTCTGAAACAAAATGTGCTGTAAAATCGATGAAAATTTGCACAAAAATAGAAAAAATTCGGAAATTGACATATTTTCTGACCTTCCTGTGACTTTGTGTATCCCATTAACTTAGAACCAACACTCATTTTGTGGAGGGGTGACAGGTTTTTATTGATAATCTGTTGCATTATTCTAAAAGACACTCCACACCAGAGGCCAAAAAGGAGTCTTAGCCTCTCTTGTCCTTTGTGATTTCAAATTTTCTAAAAGTTCCTTGCAATTTTTAAGTATCCACACCTGATTGCGCTCACAGCGGAGCATAATGGTGTACAGTGTTCACAATTATAGGAATAAATAACAAGAAACACTTACATTGTATGGTGAAAAGAGAATTAAGCGTTAATTCTAACGATACATAAAATACATATAGTATAGGTAATGACCAGGTAGCAGTTCTTAAATTTTATACTACCATACCTATACTGGATTTCTAAACTTCATTCTAAAAATCCTTACAAACAAAGACACATTACAGGATCAAGTAAATGTTCTACCAAGTCTCTTTACTCCTTACAAAAATATTAATTGCTGTTAAGGAGAAACTTCAGACGTACTGTGCCACAGGATATTCTAGAAGTTGTGTAAATCCGATGTGAATTCTTAACAACTTCAAAGAACTTTTAGAACATTTAAAGTTGCCATATTTTTTCAAAAGTCAGTAACATCAAAACGTACTTTATGCAACTATATATTACTCATGATAAATTAAAAACCATGCTTTTTGATATCATAGACAGCTGCTTATTCAGTAATTATCATATCCTATGATTGGTCATCAACAAGATAACTTTGTTAAAAATCAATCTGATTCTACACACAAGTACTCTGAAGTTAAGATTAGAAAGATACTGGAGTTTCTCATTTACAACCTTTATGTAGTCTTCAGAGATAAGGTCTTCCAACAAACTGTTGGTACTAACAGATAAATTGGTGGTACGGAGATTTCAACATCCTCGTCTAAAGTCAGCATTTCGGAAATTCTATGGTAAAATGATCTTGTTGGCAAACATAACCTAATCATTGGGTCGCATTTTGGCTGACTTGTTTCATACCGATTGTTAGGCTCTTGTTTATATTGAATTTTACTACGGAATGTTCCGTCTACCTGATCCACACACAGGGCTCAAGGCGGGTATGAGCGGTAAACAAGCGGATGCTTACTCCTAGGCACCTCATCCCAACTCTGGAATTTCCAGGGATCTGTGTTTTATGCGCTCTTCACAGATTTGTATTGTTTATAGATTTTTTGAGATCGATCACTGTTCGTTTTCTTCACCTTTTCATCTTTACTCCCCAATATATTAACAGCAGTGAAGGGGAAACTCTGTGAGTACTGTAGAACAACATATTCGAGAAGTGGTGTTACTCAGATGTGGATACTGTAAAAACTCCAAGAAACTTTTAGTAAATTGAAAATCACAAAACTTTACCAAAATCAATAACATTAAAACGCATAACTTTTCAACACTTTTTATTCTACCATTGCCCACGATAAATTAAAGTCCAGGTTTTTTGACATCATACACAGCTGCTTTTTAAATAAAAATGGAACTCGTAAATATACTTACCTTGTCATTGGTCATTTGCAAAATTATTTTGTTAAAAATCATTCTGATTGTACACACAAGTACTCATAAGATAATGTTAAAAAGATGCTTGAGTTTCTAATTGACAATATCTATGTAGTTTTTAGAGATCAAGTCTTCCAACAAACTGTTGGAATTCCCATCAATACTAATTGCGCCCCATTATTATCAGACCTATTTTTGTATTCATATGAAGCAGCTTCTGCTTGAAAATAACAAGTCTTACTGTGGCCTTCAATTTGACATTTAGATATATCGTTTAGCGTTTTTATAAATTAATAATATTCACTTTCATTCCTATGTCGATTCAAATATCCATTTACATTCGAGTAAAAGACACCAAAGAGTCTAAAACAACTGTTTCTCATTTGGATAATTTATTAGAAAAAGACACTAATGGCAACATAACAACAAATCTTCATGATAAACGGGATGAATTCAACGTCCCTTATGTAGCAGTATACAATTATCACTTGCATATGGAGTTTATGTCTCCCAGTTGAATCGATACGCAAGAGCATGCGCTACGCACGAACAATTATCAAACGAAGCAGGCTTTTGACAAATAAAGTGAAGATACATGGGTATCAACAGGTTTCGTTTAATATCTATGGTCGATTCAATGACCTTGTTTGCAAATACAATCTATCGTTGGATGTCAAATGTATGTTAACTGATCTTATTTGTTAAGCCATTATTCTCACTCTGAATTGACTAGGGATAGTTCCGTTTACCCAGTCATGACAAGGAGCACACGGCGGGTGTAACTAGTTGGTAGAGGATGCTAACTCCTCAACAGCACCTGATCCTTCCTCTGTTTTCAGAGGTCGGTGTTTGTTCTGCACATAATTTACAATTTTCCATTTTTTATTAATATTATGCCTCTGTAATTTTATTGTTAAAATTATTTGGAACCTCCGACTTGAATAGTGGACAAATAAAGCTTTCTGACCATTTTGAAGGGTACTGTCCAGGTCTACGTAAACAGATGGATTGATAAAGTGTTGTGAACTTTAAGCATTTCATTAATGATTCTTTTATTTCTGCATTTTCGATTTTTTTCTAACAGAGAAAAACTGAAATTATTTTGCTCCATTACTTTTCGCTTTTCCTCAAAAGTATCTATTTTTATCACATATTGTCGGAATTAGAAGTAAGATCTGAAAAAAATGGAACAAAGTATCATTCTCGATACAGTTTTGATCACATCTTTTTTTTTTATTCCGCAGCTGATTCAGTAGAGACCAATACCCTTTATGAATTCTAGGCTCCAACTCTTCAAGCTGGTTTAAAAGGTTTAGTGTAAATTTTCTTCTTTTTCGGCTTTCTGAATATTGTTTATTCGATTTGAAAAAAAGAAACTTCGCACTATTGGATCTTTAGGGAAATGAGGCAGAATAAATGCTTTATTTAAAGCAATTTTTTGTTCATTTTCAGTAGGTCACGATCAAATCATTTTTTGTTTTGTATTTTAATCATTTTCTTTTTCTTTAATGAAGTTTTACAAACTTAGTCATAAATCATATGAACCTTGTTAATGGCATTATTTATTTCTAAAGCGATTTCTTATTTCCTTCTTATTATAAGAATTTTCTTATTTCCTTTTGCATTACAGGATATGTAAAAGTCTCTTGGAAATTTCATGGACTATTTGTATTAACACATGTCTTACTACAAAATCGTATAAACACGACTCATTATTAATACAATCATGATCAAAAAATGTTACAATCTTAAAAGAGAGTTTACAGTGACAATCAGAAAAAAAGGCTTTAATACCTGACACACCCATATATAGAATATCATGAAATAAACTTTAAGAAGCCTGCACGTAATCAACTACACTATGAGATAAAGGCAAATTCCATGGTGAATGAACCACAATGTTAATTGATAAGTGGAAGCCTGGAGTTTTACTTTTAGCGCCGAGTGCAGTTCTGTTGAATCAAAACCTCTTGGAATGCTATTTTTTTTTTCAAAGTTTTATAAATTGTTAGAATACACTCTTCTGAGCCAATTTCCCTTAAATCTAGCTAGATTCAAATTATCTTCATTTTGGTAATGCCCGAATACCGTCTTTAAAGATGAATTTATAGGGCAGTGGTCTGTATAATATATAGAGCTGGTAATGAACGGTTTGGCTAAAGCTATTAAGTCTGTGTACTGTAAGTATTCATCTTCGCTTTATTTAGATTTACTGATGGACTGTCTCACTCAGGACCGTTTCATTAGAATGACAAATTCCTTTCCAATTGGGGAGAAAATCCTGACGAGTGTTTATATCGGGATGTTGATTTCTGGGAGTGGACATTCACAGACAAAGTCCAAAAAGACAAGGTTAATCGACATGTGCAAATCACTTATATAGTCAGAATTAAGCGTGTTTGGCCTAAGATCAGTCATTTTAGCTTCAAAGTATACATATAATTGATATGGAAAATATTTCTCAGCAACTGCTGAAGAAAGCTTTCTTTGAAACAGCAGTATACATCTTCAAGGAATATGGTGATATTTTACCTTCTTATTAATCCCCTTCCCGTAAAACCGGAGGGGCTATTAGTTTCCTCTCCATCTGTCTCTCTAACTGTCAGTCAGTCTGTTCCACTTGGGGTTCCGAGGCTTTTTTCCAGTCATTTGCAAATACTGAGCTGAATTTTGCTATGTGAGTTAATTTAGATTATATTTAACAGAAATATATACCAGTAGAAGGCTCAATATTGTTTATGCAATACTTTCAGAATTTTTATGTCAACAGATCCTTGTTGCACTTTATATTCACAGAAAACTTTGTCGTTTACGATACGGAAATCTATTGATGAAATATGGAGATAACGAACAGTATTCAAGCTCGAAGACTAAAACAATACAAATCGGAAGCAGCGCAAACACGACCTCCAAAACATCAGAGGTGGAATCAGGTGCCATGGAGGAGGTAGCATCCCCCGCCGTGTGCTCGTTGTCGTGATCGGGAAATAGAGGAAAAATCCGTCGACAATTCAGTGTGTAAATAATGGCCTAACAATTAGTATGAAAAACGTCAGTCAGCATATGACTTAATGATAGACTGTTTTTTGCTGACAAGGTTATTGTATCCATCATAGAACTTACAAAATGATGACTGCAAAGAGAATGTTAATATTCTTGTTTCATCAACTTGTTTTATAATAACTTACCTCGTTTAAAAATTGTTCATACGTAGAGCATGCTCTTGCGTATCGAATCAACTGAGAGATTTACATCCCATATGCAGGTGATAAGGGTATATTGCTGCATAAGTAAGGGAAGTTGACGATTGAAAAGTTAAAGTCATCATATTTATCGTTAAACGCTTGGTTGTTAGATTTGGCTCTAAATTCGCTCTTGAGTACATCTTGACCTATGATTTTAACAAGAGGAATATAAAATAAATTATTTAAAAAATTGAAATAAGAAATGTTTTATATTGAAAAGTATATTGCAAATATATAAAAAAGATAAAATGAGCAGATTTTTTCATCAACTTACTTTTTTTTTCTTGAAATGAATTTGATAATTCCACTAGAATTACGCATATGTAGGGGGACATTTTCAACCATGTCAAAATAAAAGTCAAATATACGGCGATAATACCTTGTACACAGAATATCTTCATTCACTACTGTTTAAGAAGGATAAAATTAACATACAAAAGTATTTTAATGCACATTATGTCTAAAATAAAAGAAAAATTGGAATTTATTTCTTCTCATATTTTGAACGTAACGTCTGTCAGACTCAATACACCGGGTACATTGTTATAAAATGGGCCATTGTTTATGCAAACTATTTTATCTTTCTTGTATACTGATAGAAAATTTACCTGTTTATCAATTAAGTGATCGCAGATTCAGCAGAAAAGCACGTGTGCTTAGAAATTAACAAATCTGTGGGATGCTTCCTGTGTCTGTCATGGCAAGTGGGCGTTACGTTCTATTTTAAGAAGGAGCTCGGAGATGCTTCTTCTTATACATTTGACTTAAAGGTTATGAATATTTAAATTTTCTCCAGTGTTCTATGCAAATGTGTTTACATTTCGATAAGAAGAGCTACAGAGAGAGCCCGAGAAGCCACGAACGTTTGTCTGTCAATTGTTACGTTACACAAAGTATGTTATGTTCATGAAAATATAAGTTGTCTTTATCCTAGATTTTAAACACATATCATCAAATATTGTCAGCTAGTAGGTGTATTTTGGATTTTTAAAAAAAAATATGAACTTGCACGCTTTTCATCACTACATAAACACTTAAAATTTGACATTTCTTACACAACGAACCGATTGACAGACATTGCCTGAATACTATCGTAACGGTGACGGACAAAACGAATGTCTGTTCATGTTACGTGAATCAAACGGGTGCATTCAGATTTATACATTCAGTGAATTAAACCAAAAAGTATTTTTATTTAAGAATATTAGTGTATCATAAGGCAAAATTTGTCTTTATAATTTAAACAATACAATTTTGTAGTTGTTTTCTTGCAGTTTTTAAAACGAGTCTGTCAGGGTTACGTGCATCCGTACATGTTACGATATAGGTTTGATCTATATGCAATAATTTATTTTTTAAAATTTCATTAGTATTTTCATAAATAATAATGTCTTGTGTATTATAATTTCCAAGAATAAAAGATAAGCTTTGAATGATAAATTTTATTGGCTCGTTTCAAACAGATATTGCTCAAGAAATATCGTAACATGACAGACATGGTGGAAATTTTGTATGTTACAAAGCGTATAGCAGAGATTTATTTTTTTAAAAATTCAAATTTAAAATCCATAAGGAATCAAGATTTGAATAATGTCCATTTCTTACGGCAACATTATCTTTTTGATAAAATAATGAAAGTTTATGGTTTATATGGCTGGCTAAGTAAAGGAGTCTGTCAGTGTTACGATCATCAGTTTGTGCATCAAAAGTAGCTTAAAATCTTTTTTCTTCTACGTAAGAGTGAAAAAAATGTTTGCATTGTTAAAGGAATTGTTTAATTTTATTTTTTACAGATTATTTGTATTGCTAAGCATCAGAAATGTAATTTAATCACGTCACGTTTTATCACACATCTGTCATGTTACGTTATATGTCTGTCGTGTGTTACGTGACACATATTTCAAACATTAATAAAATATTTATTTTTGACTTGATTATCTATTCAAACATTTTTTTGTCCTATTTAGAGTCAAAACTTCAAATACACATAAAGAAATCTAAGAAAAAAACGTGTCTACAGAATTCTTTATTTGTCCTCCCAGATGTACTCAAGAGCGAATTTAGAGCCATTACCATTAACGTCTTTTTCTAGTAAAATATCCAAATATGAAATAGATGTATCAGACTCTGTGGTATCTTTTATTTCAAGCTCACTAGGATATATAGTGTCGACATATGAATGGAAATAACTACTGTTAATTGACAGTGTGTAGTCGATATATCTAAATGTCAAGTTGAAGGCCACGGCAAGAGATTTCTTTTTCTCATGTATAAGATTTTTAATAAATTCTGCTTCATATGAATACAAAAATAGGTCTGCCAATAACGGGCTGCAATTGTTACCCAAGGAAATTCCAACAGATTGTTGGACATAGATTTTGTTAATCAGAAACTCGAGCATCTTTTTAAAATAAACTTCAGAGTACTTATGTGTACAATCAGAATACTTTTTAACAAAATAATTCTTGCAAACGACCATTGACAAGGTAAGTAAATTTACGAATTCCATTTTTATTGAAAAAGCAGCCGTCAACGATGTCAAAAAGCCTGGACTCTAATTTATTGTGGAGAATGGTTGTACATAGAGTTGAAAAGTCGTAAGTTATTATGTTATTGATTTTGGTAAAATGTTTTGATTTTAATTTTTCCAAAAGATCCTTGATGGGAGAAATGAACACAATTATATATATATATATATATATATATATATATATATATATATATATATATCTTTTATAATTTTAAAAATATAGATAACTAAACCTTGTCTCCCCTATTTCCTCAAAAATACACCACAACAATTGTACAATGTTTGAAGAATTAATTAGAAATAATGTTTATCTAATATGGTGTTTATTTTTTCAATATAGCACTCTACTGGAATACACATACTCCACTTCACGTTATGGCATTCTGCCAATATTACTGTAGATAAACTGTACAATGTCAATTTCGTTTTATCGTGATCTGAAGTTTCGTGTTTTATTGTCTAGCCTGTACGTAATTGTACAATAAGTTTTCAGTATCTTAGGTCTTATAATGCCAAGACTGTAGCGATCAGTTATTTCTTAAATTACATGTATGATAAATACCTAGCTTATTTTTTTACTACCTTCCTGGATTCTTTCGGCAAGTTCGGAAAAACAACCTCGGATGTGTTTTCCGAGCATGTCGGAAGGGCCCGAGAAGATGCGATTGCATTAAAATAGTACCACAATGGAATATTTTAAACTAGGTGCTTATTGGTTCTACTGAGCTAGGAGCTATGAAACAGTTGACCATTGACACTTTTAATTGCATTTTTGGAAGTTACTTTGATCTAAAGGTGCCACGTAAATATCCATAAGAATATAAATCGTAAACCATTACATATGAAATGTAAGCATATATGAATAATAATTTTCACAATTAAAAAAAATCAAGTTTTACTTTTAAAAAAAGTATGAAAATTAATATTCGTATATGCTTTCATTTCTTATATAATGGATTACTACTGATATTGTTTGCATATGTAAAGTAGTTTTTTTTACTCTGGCAGATGGTTATAAAAACGGATCTAAGTAATTTAGAAGTAAATTATTATTACCAAAACTAACAGCGGCTAATTCTTAAAAAAAATTTAATAGAAAATACGTGGTACTTCACAAAGAAGAGGTTGAGTAACATCCTCATATTCTATGTAATATTGTTGAAGTTTTCAAGGTCTCATGTTTTAATGTCACCATTCCGCCTCTACATTACATATTAGCCACGCCTACTGCTGTGTCATTAATTTATGCATATCCTTGGATTTAATACTATGATCATTATGACGTTTGATACTTAAGCGAATTGATAGGGCCTTTTACCCCCCCCCCCCCCCCCCCCCCAAGAAGAAATTTTAGCGGAAGTTTAAATAGGATTTGGACATTTTAGCGGGTTAGTTAAATCAAATATACATATTTCTCCTGTTAGCCAGACTAAGTCTGTAGCCCCATCTTACCAACAGGGAGGCGAACGTAGGGTTTTGAGAAGGATATACACTTATGTGTTAAGGTTTAATTCAGTTAGTCTAAAATTATCAGTACGAGCTTTGAAGTGTTTCACAGAGCATCTCCAAGAACACTGTCAAATTTTAGCAATCCATTTACTCTGTACTGAAAACCATCACGCATGATACTCTATATTTTTTTGCATTATAGTTCCGATAGTAAGGCTTATACCATTGACAAAATATTGAATAAAAAGATACAGAACATTGTCAGCAATAAAAAAATATTTATAGAAAACAAACATAAATCACAAGTTTCATATCGTTACAACACCGTATCCGTATATGACAATTTTGGAAAGCCTTTATTGCGACCTAAGGATTCTCTATAGAAGACAGATTCCTGAGAATGCTGTCGATTTGAAAGAAGTTTGTAATGTTTGATTGGTTGATCCGGCGAGTGAGAATTTGTGTCAAGAAATTTACGTAGACGTTTACTCTCAAAATCATGATAAGCTGAAATTCGTCTAACAGAGGAAACCCTCGTAGAATAGGAATATTCTGAATTACTCCGACGTAGTGCAGTACTATATTTTGTATGTTTGCAAAACATTCGCAAAAATACTTTTCTAAATCTTGAACTCATTACCGAGTATAGGACAAAATTTACAGCAGCATTCAGTGATATTAGAATGTTAGTCACATTTCCTGCGATGATACGATAGTGATTTCCAGATTTGGTTAGTTCAACCCCAGCAAGTTCAAGATATATGTTAAAACAAATCATGGCTGCTGTTGGAAGTTGACAAAGAATAAACACAAAGGCGACACTGATCAACATACACGTGACTTTCGTTTGTTCACCTGATTTTTTTTCACCCGGACGCTTTACGGCAACATACGTCATTCTTCTCCGTATCCGGTTTGCTTTGCACACTGACCGAATCAAAATTATGTTGAAAGTCAGCAATGCTGCCAGTGGTGCAAATGTGAACATGAAGACGATAAACCAACTATAGAATACGGCGTAACCCTTACTACTCCCAACTTCAGTGGTTCGAATCGCGTAGGAGGTCTCGCTAATGTTATTTTGTTGTTCGACAAATTCATATACTTCCCACTCAAAAAATTCTGGTGACGTCGCCAAAAATACAAACACAACAACGAAGAGCGTGATTAGTCTGGCTCTGCTAGGGGTGCAAATGGCGCGTCCCTTGATCGGATGACAAACGACCACGTACCGTTCGACTGTAAAAGTCACTGTCAAGCACACAGATATGTTTGACCATATATCCACAAATACTCGAGAGTATAAATAAAAGTACTTGTATATCCTTTGCTCATTTATTTCATCATAGTGTTTTAAACTTAAGGCCATGCTTGTCAGTAAATACAAAACGTCAAATATAGCCAGTGCTGTAAGGTAGCAATTTGTTGATGTTTTCATATTTTTGTGAGTCAAAACGGCAATACTGATGACATTTCCGGCCACGCCTGCGCAGGTGATGATAGGAACAAGACACTTCTGAACCACAAGGCGAGTCAAGCGCAATTGTTCTTCACTCAGCAATTCTAATGGGGTGCTTATAATGCTTTCTGATTGGTTCCTAGAGATCAGACTCGAGTTAGTAATGTTTGAAAATAAGAAATCTTCCATTAACGACGGTGTACTTGGCGATGAAACCAATGAACTGGAATTCATTTCTGAAACAAACAAATAATAATGTATGTATTTCTGTTCCTCTAATTAGTATCTTGATAGTTCTTTGATCATAGGGAGAAGGTTTATTGCAACAATTATCTATGCCAGCACATCACCCAGTAAGACCAACCACAAAAAAAAAAAATAAAACATAAAATAAAATAATAATAATAATAAAATAATAATTAAAAAAAAAATCCTGAGCAAGATATTCTTTAGAGATACAGTTGAAGAATGAAAAATAATGAGCTGCAAGATTGATTATTTCTTTCTAAATTAATGAAAAATCATTGATATGTTACTGTTTTGAAATGGCATCAAAAGTCTTAAGTAAATCTATTTGCATTAACCAGTATTCATCGGTTCATTATGGGAATCGTTCAAGTGTATTTTTGTAGTCAATACGGCTTTAAAACACTTATTACAAAAATACACTATCGTTAACCACAAATACTTGACTCTGAAATAATTAATGAATTTAAATGACTAGTATTAATTGAAGGATAAAAAGACAAAAAAAATACAACACAACCGAAAGACCAAGGTCTCATGCGCAAGAGATCCAAAAGAAAGTGCTAAAGGCTGAATGAAATTTTGACATATGTATTTGAAGAAACAGCGTGGTTTCATCACTTAAAATGCTAATGCAATCTAAAACACTTTATATGGCTAATATTCAAAGGTAATTGATCTGTAACTCGACATGCAGACATTATAATTAGCAAAATGAAATATATGGAGATAACGAACAGTATTCAAGCTCAAAAGTCCATAAAACAATACAAAATAGGAGCAGAGCAAACACGGACCTCTAAACATCAGAGGTGGGATCAGGTGCCATGGAGGAGTGAGCATCCCCTGCCGACCGGTCACACCCGCCGTGTGCTCCTTGTCATGATCGGGAAATAACGGAAAAATCCGTCGACAATTCAGTGTGTAAATAATGGCCTAACAATTAGTATGAAAAACGTCAGTCAGCATTTGACTCGATGATAAATTGTATTTGCTGACAAGGTCATTGTATCGACCATAGAACTTACGAAATGATGACTTTAAACGAGACAGCTGATATTCTTGTTTCATCAACTTGTTTGTCAATAATTTACCTCGTTTTAGAAATTGTTCATACGTAGAGCATGCTCTTGCGTATCGAATCAACTGAGAGATATATACCCCGTATGCCGGTGATGAAGGTATATTGCTGCATAAGTAAGGGAAGTTGACGATTGAAAAATTAAAGTTATCACGTTTATCGTAAAGCTTGGTTGTTAGATTACCATTAACGTCTTTTTCTAGTAAAATATCCAAATATGAAACAGATGTGTCAGACTCTGTGGTATCTTTTATCTCAAGCTCACAAGGATATATCGTATCGACATAAGAATGAAAATAGCCATTGTTAATTGACAATACATCGTCGATATATCTAAATGTCGAGTTGAAGGCCACAGCAAGTGTTTTCTTCTTTTCACGTACAAGATTTTGGACAAATACTGCTTCATATGAATACAAAAAAAGGTCTGCTAATAACGGGGTGCAATTGGTACCCATGGGAATTCCAATAGATTGTTGGAAGACCTGGTCTCCAAAAACCACATAGATATTGTCAATCAGAAACTCAAGCATCTTTTTAATGTCAACTTCAGAGTACTTGTGTGTACAATCAGAATGTTTTTTAACAAAATAATTTTGCAAATGACTAATGACAAGGTAAGTATATTTACGAGTTCCATTTTTATTGAAAAAGAAGCTGTCAATTATATCAAAAAGCCTGGACTTTAATTTATCGTCATAAGTTTTTAAGCTGTTGATTTTGGTAAAATCTTGCGATTTCAAATTTTCCAAAAGTTCCTTGGAATTTTTAAGTATCCACATCTGATTTACACCACTTCTCGAATATATTGTTGCACAGTACTCTTGAAGTTTCTCCTTCACCACTGTTAATATCTTAGTGAGGAGTAAAGAAAGAGGCTTGGTTGAACATTTACTGGAACCCGCTATGTATCTTTGTTTGTAAGGATTTTTATGAAGTTTCGGAATCCAATATAAATATGGTAATTCAAATTCATTTTGGTTGTTTGGAATATTCAAAATATTCAAAACTGACATATGATTTTGAAGAATTTCTTCCTTAGAAAGGGAACTACGAGTATAAGTTGGATTACCACTTGTAGAATTAAATCCAAGTTCCTCTAAAATACATTTAATATAATGAGCCTTACAAACAAAGACAATGTTGTTACCTGCTTTGTCAGCAGGGACCAGTACGTACTGATCATGTAATCTATCTACCTCTTTTTTCACTTCTGGATTATTGAATACAGAAGGATAGATGGTTCTCATATTGCCCCTCAATCTATAAACTATAGAAACGTTTATCATGGGGACGTCATAACGATATTTCAATAATGAAACATACATCATCGTTGTATTGTATTGTCTTCACTTTAAACATAGATCATGTCACATGATAAAGATTCTCTTTTTTCGTAAATTTTAAGAAGAAAATAAGACTAAACTGTAAAAAGCGTGTAAATTGAGTTGTTAACGTAAATAAAAACGACAGGTCATTTCGTTGAATCAGTAGGAAACATCTGGTCGTTGTCCGATATCCCCAGGATTAGCAAATTAATCCATCAATCAGACCCAACAATGACCAAAAAACAATCGATTCCATCTTCCTACAATATCACCGTAGAACACAATTAAGCGCTTCACATACTACAAATCCTCTCATCAGTCAAATTAGTTCAAATGTGCCGAGTTGTAAAATTTGTCTGATGAGAGAGAGAGAGAGAGAGAGAGAGAGAGAGAGAGAGAGAGAGAACATTCCTGTACAAATAAAGGGGTTTCTCTTTTTAAATGAAGGATATCACTAAAGCAAACACAGATAAAGATGAAAAAAAAATATCTTTAGTATTGTTATATATTTTCACATTTTGTAGTTAAAGAGTGTGTTAAATGCAAAGATTATAATTATGATTTTTTTTTGGCACCCAACTATTGAGTAAAAAAAAACCCCACAACAATGCGTTCTTCAGGATTAGACAGAAATAGAATTAAGAAACACCTTTTTCATTTTTTTTTTTCAATTTCAAATCTACAAACAGAGCTCAGTGGTACAGTAACCAAGAAAATATCATGAAACGTCGAAGATTTAAGTTTTATTATTTTTTATTTTCTTAAGTCAGATTGGATACAATGGAGGTGAGAACCTTGTAAGTTGCTAGAACTTATATTCAAACCCTTTGTATATTATTTATACAATATGTTCAAATCAAATCATTGGATACATTTAACTTGAAACAAATCCGTTTGAGAATATTTTTTAAAGCCTACGAAAATGCAATGTTAAATCTTGGGCACCAATATTAAGCATTGAAGGTTTTAAAGGTATAAAATCGCTATTTACAGAAAACATCTCAGTGTGAAATCCAATATATTCCGAAAATTTTATTACAGACCGCAAGCAACGGAAAATCACAAACAATGACCGATGTATCACGTTCGCAGTAACGACCTTTTCGTACTACTAATTAAGATGACGAATCACTTTGAAATCTGACTTTGAAATTGTGTCAATGTACTTAGCTCTAGTAAAATCTGATGGATCGTTTGAAAACATCTAGAGATTCGGAAGAAATAATAAATGATGAAATCCATTGTATTTATGTCTGGAGATGGAATGCAATTAAAAAAGATGACATCGGTACTATGGAACATACAATAATTATTTAATTTTTCTACAGGCGTAGTTCTGTCCCTTGCCTGTCACGGGAGTTTAGGCGTTCTGATTTTCTAAAGAAAGTTATCAAAGAAAACACATGCAGTCAAAGAATGACTTATACCCCTATACTCAAGTCAGTCAACATTATCATAATTAAAAATAAAATCTTCCAGAGTAATAAACTTTTTGAAGTATAACATCTACCTAAGCTTATATCATACATTTAGAATTTGATCACAAAACTTACAAAAAGAAATAAAAAAAAATAAGTATTAAGTACATAAAGTCATAGTTTACCAATTTAGACTCCTGAATAATCTCTACTTCAGAGAAACACGCCACTGTGTCAGTTGTATATGAGCTCTTATAGGGAATCAATAACCTTTTGAAATTCATAAAACCTGTGATGTTCCTTAATCTT
Organism: Saccostrea echinata; assembly: GCF_033153115.1. Lineage (NCBI taxonomy): Eukaryota > Metazoa > Mollusca > Bivalvia > Ostreida > Ostreidae > Saccostrea > Saccostrea echinata. Next base: position 7,118,906 of record NW_026889772.1, read on the forward strand.
TTGTGCGCTGCCCACTCATTCCAAGAAAGGGCAATTTACGCAGGAAAGTCATACAGTTCTAATAAGAACATCCTAACTGAATTATTCCATTGGTTCCACTTATTTATCGGCGTTCTTTGTTAAAGAAATTTTCAAACCAATTACCCTTTATCTAGATTAATAACATACTCATTATCTTTTTATGGAAGCCATCTTGCATTCGGCAGGATCATATAACGATGGTACGGCAAAAGGATTAAAGAAACTCTCTCTTAATTAGAAAACCGATTTATAGGATATCAGTTAGTTTGAAATAAGACATTTTTCAAAATGCATTTAAAACTGCATGCCGTCGTAGTTTTATTACGTGCTATACGACTTAAACGTCATTACGTAATTCTATATACATTTGCCATGTATTTGTGAGAGAAAAATAAAGAATTCCGTTTGTAAAACTTTTTTTAGAATAAATATAAATTAAAAATACTTCTCATTTTTGTTCTCTTGATTGCTATCTTCCCTTTCAGATAAATTTACAACAAAAGAAAAACACCGCTATTCGCAAAATATTAAAGATATTTTAAAGAATATAAAAAAATATTAATTGATCATGCTATTGTATTAAGCATTTGAAGTCAACCCTCCTATAACTAAAGAAATCTAAAATAAATAAATCCACCATGATTATCTCTTCAGACATAAACGGTAAGGAATATGTCAAAGAAAACCCACATATACATTTTCACTTTTAGAACGTCGGGTGTGTTTCAACAAGTTATAATTCTATTCTTGAAAATAACAGTTTTTTTTTTAAAGAATCAAATTAACACGTTGATTCCCTGTGTGGGAAACACACCATATATGTTTTTGCTGTTCTGAAGTAATAAAAACTGTCTGCGATACCGTTTTGTCCATGGACCCTCGGTGCTTAGTGGAGGTGTTGAGATGACAGGGTCTTTTTTTTTCACATTACCCAGCTAAAGTACACAACATCAATAAAGGTCAATTTTCAAACAGTCTAAAAATGTCTATAATAAAAAAAATTGCAGAAAATAAAGCATTCATCATGAGACTATCTCATAAACAGCAGGCCGATTGACAGTGAGGATTTGTTCTTTGTATTTTCCTTCCTATTTTTTGTTATTTTACATGTGCCTGGATTAGTTCATTCGGGGATGCAACAGTGTCACAAATAAGTTTTCTATAATAATATTTATACTTTTTGTCAAGAAATAAATTCTAGCCTGCTTAAAAAGATCTAAAGATGGCAATAACAATTTCTGAAAAATTCTTTAATCTTTTAAATAATGTTATTTTTTCCCCTTAAAGTTTACAAATGTATGAAAACTTCTTACAGACATTTAACTGTTATATTTTTTATCAGCGGAAGTCATGATTGCATGCAGTAACGCCATTTGTTGAGGGTTGCATCCTTCTTTTATATAAATTGCCTATATTAATGTCCACACTCGAGTAACATTATAATGTAAATGTGACCATATGATATTATGTAAAATAAAAAGAGGTAAAAATGACAAACGGCGATCAAATAAATCCTGTACCAATACAAATCGTTAACAAGGCAAAAACACGTGACCCTGTGACACATCAAAGCCTGGAGGAGTAAATATTGGCTGTCGAGCAGTCACACCCGACGTTCACTCTCTGTATTAATCATGTAGACGGGATATACCATAGTCAAAAAATAATATAAAATGATGGCTTAACATAATGGTTTAAAGCATGCCAGTCAAAATACGACACATCGATAGGTTGTATTTGCAAACAAGGTCATTATGACGATGATGATGGAATATTACTACATTATTTTGTTAAAAAACATTCTGATTGTACACACAAGTACTCTGAAGTTGATATTAAAAAGATGCTTCTAATTGACAATATCTATGTGGTTTTTGGAGACCAGGTCTTCCAACAATCTATTGGAATTCCCATGGGTACCAATTGTGCCCCGTTATTGGCATATCTATTTTTGATTTCATGTGAAGCAAAATTTAATCAAAATATTGTACATGAGAAAAAGAAAACTCTTGCTGTGGCCTTCAACTCGACATTTAGATATATCGACGACGTATTATCAATTAACAATATTTATTTCCATTCATATGTCGAGACGATATATCCCAGTGAGCTTGAAATAAAAAAATACCACAGAGTCTGTCACATCTGTTTCATATTTGGATATTTTACTAGAAAAAAATCGTTAACGTTAATCTAACAATAAAACTTTATGATACACGTGATAACTTTAACTTTTCAATCGTCAATCTCTCTTACTTATGCAGCAATATACCCATATCCCCTGCATATCTCTTGGTTGATTTGATACGCAATAGCATGCTCTACGTATGAACAATTTCTAAAACGAGATAAGTTATTGACAAATAAGTTGATGAAACAAGAATATCAACAGTCTCGTTTAAAGTCATCATTTCGTAAGTTCTATGGTCGATACAATGACCTTGTCAGCAAATACAATCTATAACTTAGTCAAATGCTGACTGACGTTTTTCATACTAATTGTTAAGCCATTATTAACACACTGAATTGTCGACGGATTTTCCGTTATTTCCCGATCATGACAAGGAGCACACGGCTGGTGTGACCGGTCTTCTGAGGATGCTCACTTCTCTGTGGACCAGATCCCACCTCTGATGTTTTTGGAGGTCCGTGTTTGCTCTGCTCCCGATTTGAGCTTGAATAATGTTTGTTATCTCAAAATTTCTGTTTATTTCTATTGAAAAAATGATTTTGCAATTGTTTTTTAGTTTAATTTGGTATATATATTTTTTATTTAATATCTAAAACTCTAGGATTTCACACTTATTCTTAAGGTTATAATGCATGCATGTTGCAATATTTATTCAATTCCTAAAATTTTAGAATATTGCACTTATTTTTCAGACTATGGTTATTCTTCAGGTAATAGTTCATGCATATTGCATCTTCGCCTATTTCAGCATTTATCTTTTTATAACTCTGATCTATCTGCAGGGTTATTTTGATTTTAAACTTCATCGAAAAAAAAATTAAAACTGCAACATTAGCTACTGAAATTTCTTTTGAAATACTTGGAGATCTGATGTTTTAGAGGTCCGTGTTTGCTCTGCTCCTGATTTGTATTGTATAAACGGACTTTTGAGCTTGAATACTGTTCATTATCTCCATATATTTCATACATAAATAGGAGAAGCTAGTTATCCTGTTTATCATTCAGCTTTGTCGTTAATTGGCCATTAACATCTATAATCAGTAAGAGATCAAAATATAAAAAAAAGATGTGGCAGACTCTGTGGTGTTTATTTCGAGTTCACTAGGACATTTCGAGTTGACATAGAATTCAAATAACTATTGTTAATTGATAAACGTCGATATACTAGTCTGAATGTCAAACTGAAGACCACATCTAGAGGTTTTGAATGAGATATGGAGATAACGAACAGTAAACAAGCTCAAAGTCCATTAAAACAATACAAATTGGGAGCAGAGCAAATACGGACCTCCAAAAACACCAGAGGTGGGATCAGGTGCCATAGAACTTACGAAGTTTTAAACGAGACTGTTGATATTCTTGTTTCATCAAATTGTTTGTCAAAAACTTACCTCGTTTTAGAAATTGTTCATAACACTATAGGAAATTCTATCTATAATAGTGACATTATCCTCCACTGAATGGTGTTGATTTTTAGAATCGTGATCTATTTTGCTTGATATAAATTAGAATGCCACAAAAATGAATCTTATAGGCGTTCTTAATAAAAACCATAATCCCACTATATACTAAAACGAATAATACAATAAGTCTATGGCTCATCTTTATCATCCTTAAATTTTAAGTGTCTATTTGCTTTTAACGAGGTGTTTTGACTTGCACACACTCATGCAATAGATTTTTTCCCTATTTAATTCAATATCTAATTATTTTAATATCTATATTATATCTATGGCGATATGTAAGAGAACCTCTTGAGGTTATAAATATATACATATATATGTGTGTTAGGCGGAGGTGGTTATTGTCATCTATGTTATGTCAATCTTTTACTTTTCCCCCTTAATTCTGTTAAAACGGACTGCTTTTGAAAAAAAAGTGTTTAATTATTGTTATCGATGTGTGGGTTGTGCGGAACAGAAATCACCCATTGTTATTAGATTAATTATTTATCATGTCATTTGCTTTCAAATATACAACGTTAATTTGTCTTATTCCCGAGGGTTTTGATATTAAATTTTAATGCATTTTATTAATGTCTTGGGTTGCCGAAAATATTAGAAATGTCCTGGAGGATTGGAAAGGGAAGAAAAATTGAAAGAACAGAATTTTAAGAGAATAGAAGCAAAGTTTAAATAGAATATAAATAGAAATTAAATTTGAAAAAAACTAAAATACGAGGAAATAATCTTGAATGAATATAGATCCATCTTTCTCAACATTGTTGCATCAAATGGTTCTAGGAAACACAACATTTGCCATTTTTTGGATTGAATGCACTTCCGTTATCGTGGTAGAACCGCACTAATGTTTATATATATCACTCTTTGTCTTTATTGTAGAACCTTTGGGTATTTGAACCACATGCATGCATATTTAATGAAATCATACATCCTGTTGTTATTTTTCGTAGATTGTTTGAACAATTAACAAAAAAAAAAAAAAAAAAAAAAAAAAAAAAAAAAAAAATAGCGGGAAATGTGTTATTTTATGATCTCTATGAAAATAGACATCCAAAAGCATTCAAATAGATAAATTAAGTTAACTAATTTAAACCGGGAGGAATTGCTATTTAGGTTTATTATACACATCTTCATATTCTTCAATGCAGAGCTTATTATTTTAAGTAAACATTAGCCATTGCAGTATGAATTAATATTTTAAATGATTTCAAAAACATCGCTTATTATTTAAAGTTAACAACAAAGTAGAACTTATTATTTTAAGTAAACATTTGCCATTGCAGAGCAGGCAGGCAACCCAGCCTTACTAATGTGATGGTTTTCCTCCAATGTGACATATAATGAGATAGCATGTAATATGACATTATATAGAAAATATCTATGATATAAAGCTTTTTTTACTTTTCTATGAGTTCTGTAATTGTGGTATAAATTACTTTCTCTCCGTATGAATTCTTGTAGGTTGAAAATTACTCGCCGTATCTTATAAAAACCAATTGTATAAAAAATTTTAACTGACAACATTATATATATATATATATATATATATATATATATATATATATATATATATATATATATATATATATATATATATATATATATATATGCCGATATTTAGTATAACTGACTCAGTTATATGCCCATGTCCATGTCTGCGCGTGCACAGATTGTCCCCGACAAAAATGTCTACAGCTTACACACTCTTAAAGTATACATTATTATACTTCTGTTCAAATGATTCCTTCATAAAATGAAGAGATGAAATAACTATTTTTAACAGTCAGATATGTTCACATATATCAAAGCTATAACTGGTGTATAGAATGTGCTATCTATTCCTCAGAAATTTTCATTCAAATTTTGCCAGCATATTTGATTTTCTTTTATATTCTGCAACACTGAGATGATCCCTGGGTATAAAATGTGCCATCTTTTAGAACCCGAAGGATATAATAAAACACTTTTCATTGCCTGTATTCTTTAGGGGATAGTTTCTGTGAAGGGTTTGATAAAAGAGCTTTCCCACTGACAGCCAGTAAACAGAGTATACTATTAACAGAAACAACTAAGTTGTCTTAGACATTAAATAAACATTACTTTCTTATTCCTTTTACGTTCAATACTTCCTTAATGTTGTGAGAGGTTTTATAAATAAATATGAATCATGAAATGGGAGTTGTATTCGTAATTTTATTTAGCCTAATTTCTTATATTTTCATGAGATGTAAGACAATCTGATATTTGTTGACAGAAAAGGGGGTGCCAAAGACTGTAGACAAATACGTCGAAGGATCAGAGCTATGTATGAGAGTGATAATCCTTAATTTGAAATAAGTTTCTAAATTTTACCACAGCAATTAAATATATATCCATTTTTTCAAGCTAGTACTGAAGTACTTTCTGCAGAGACCCTCTGGGACTACCAGTCCACCAGCAGAGACCTCGACCCAGGGATCATAATGTATATATATATATATATATATATATATATATATATATATATATATATATATATATATATATATATATATATATATATATATATATATATATATATATATATATATATTTATAAAGCACTAAAAACCAACAACACTGTATATCCTAAGTGTCGGATCTACTAAGTAGATACAAGGTCACGGATGGAAATTTATATAAGGCACTTTGGATATATTATAAATTTGGAAATCGGAAAAAAGCGTATTAGTAATCCTAGAACAACATACCCGAATATTTACAGCTCACATTTTTGTTTATTTCTTTTTTCCGATTTCCAAATTTATAATATATCCAAATTCATATTTCAAAATTGTCCTTCCATATTATCTTTCTTTAATTTCTTTTTATCATGTAGAGTTACGCTATTTTGAGAGAATAAGACAATGTACGATTTACTGTTGACCGTAATTAATTAGCGATAATCAATTCGTTCAATTATGTAAATCACACTTCACCAGACTACACCCGACAAACCGGACGCAATTCATAGCGCTCCGGATTTCTTTGTTCACAACTGTTTATAAACTCCAAATTAAACATGTAACATTGTAAATATTTAGTGTTTTGGTAGTTTAGTAGTAGTGCTAGTTGTTTTTGCTTCTCTATTTCCTTTGTTTTTATGACTTCTTAACTTTTTTCTTTGTCTTGAGGAAGGGACAGGTTGTCCCGAAAATTTGACAATTATTATTGTTCGTGTCGTTGGTCATTTTTAGTGCTTTATATATATATATATATATATATATATATATAGATATGCCTACATAACGACAGATAAAAATAAATCAATAAATATAAATCTCAAGTACATGTATTACATAAATTGTTAAATTTTTGAAATGTTTATAACTCTATGCATACAATATTGGCATAACCTGAATTCAGTGACTGCAAAATTGACTACGATTAACACACCATTTTTTTCTGAATTAAGACAAAATTGACATAAAATGGATGCTTTAAATACATTTTTCGAAAAGAGTGGGTCGTCACTCCATTTTTTGTGAACGAATAATGAAAGAGAGTTGAAAAGTTGAAAGATGACACTCGCAAATATATATGTGGTACGAAAACCCTATCAATATTAAAATATTAGTTTACATACTGAAAATTCAAAATGGTCTAAAAAGTTATAAGTTCAAATAAATGCTAAAGACAGTTAAGGATTGTTTGTTATATAAATATATGAAATTGCGTTGTGTAGTGGTCAGAGAGGAGCTTTTGAAAAGGACATTCCTTTAAGAGAGTGTTCAAATTATTATTAAGTGAAATGTAGCTATATGTTTAAACATTTTTTTTTCACTGAAAAGTAATAAAAAACCCAATTACCATAAATTATTTGATATGTAGGATAAACATAGTAAATATTGAATTAAGTGTACATTGTATTCCAATTTGTATTTACTTTTTCTGATGTTTTTTACTTGAGTTTTATAATACTGCTCTGACCGTCACGGTAGCGCAGTCGGTAGAGCGCTCACTCCATGATCGGAAGGTCGTTTGTTCGAATCACGGCCCCCACTGACCTAAGTCGATAAAAAAATGAAGCAATTGTTCCTTCGCCAGGCATTCGGATGAGACATTAAAACCGAGGCCCCGTGTCACGATAGGCGTTGGCACTATATAGAACCCTCTCTGCTCAATGGCCCTGAGTGCCGAGTAAAGGTCTAAATTCGAAGCCCTTCACCGGTATATGGTGACGTCTCTATAAAAGTGAAAAAATCTCGAATGGGACGTAAAACAACATAGAATCTATCAATCATATAATATTGCTTCTTTGTCACCAACAACTTATCATTCTCATTATATATAAATAATGATTTCTACGCAATACATGGCATCACTTCATAATTAAAGACGTAATAAAAGGCTCTACCCGTGTTCCTCTGTATCAGAAAACGCCTGGTCAGATGTTATTGTTAAGACTGTATACTTGGATAATAGGAAAACAGACATGGGCATATGACTCGCTAATCCCTCCCATTCTTTTCATTCGATTGTGATTGTAATAATTAAATAAAAAATAACAAAGAAAAAGAAAGGAAAAAATGTATTTAGCAGAAATGGAAGAATAAAGTGATTTGATTCATCAAGTAGATCGTTAATTTTCTGTAAAACTTAGGATATATCAAAGAAATTAGTATTGAGTGATGACAATTACCGAAGAAAAAGAATGATACTTATGAACCCTGAGACATATAATCTTGCCTGGTGCAGAAAATTGGAAAATATGCATGAAAAAATACTGCCTGAACTTTTAATTGTATATTAATTGTTTGACATTGTCATAGATGTTGGATTACCCAGCCAGTTTTATCTCAAAATTAATTGTCTTTTAACACCCGCTGGAATTTTCCTTATCAGGGAATCCGGATAGGGCCACGTAATTCACTATCGCACCATTGCACATCGACTATTGGGGCGATGGAGCGATGAAGGGAAAGTGCGATGAAGGTGGTGCCATGTTGCGAAATTGCCTTGACGATGTTGTGGCGGCACGATAAATGCCATGAAACGATAATTCAATAAAGCGTGCATCGCTTCATTGTCATCTTCCCACACCTTTGTCATTGCATCATCGCCATCGTATCTTGCCTTGTCGTGCTATTTTTCCATCGTGCACCATCGTCCTGGCACTATTGTGCCATCGCTTCGTGGTCATCGCGCTTTTCGCACCATCGCAACAACATCGCATCATCGCTCCATTGAATCATCGTCATTGCATTATCGACGCAAACATGAATGGTGCAATAGTGAACTATTTGGCCCTATCCGGGTTTTATACCTGACATTTGTAAATCTCGTGGGCGTGAATTTTTGCCGTATTGTTTCGCCTCCGATTGATTGCGTCTATAAATTGTGTGGAAATTTGATTAAGATTCATTCATATCAAACGGGTATTGTCTTCACGTGCTATCAGATCAAGTCATTAACTCTGTAAGTGCAGGTGGGTCGTCTGAAAATTCTTTAATGAAGATTGAATCAGTAATTTGCTGAAACCGGATACATCCACCATATAAAAGAACAGAGGAATAATGTCACACAGGGGGGTGATGTATAACTTGAATGCAAAAGTATCTGATGCAGCTGATTTTTCCTGATCTCCTAGTATTTCAAAAGAAATTTCAGTAGATAACGTTGCAGTTTTTATTTATATTTTTCGGTGAATTTAACATAAAAAAACTCTGCAGATAAATCGGAGTTACAAAAAGATAAATGCTCAAATTGACGAAGATGCAATATGCATTAACTATTACCTGAAGAAAAACCATAGTCTGAAGAATACATTTAAGTGCAATATTCTTAAGTTTTCAATATTGAATAAATATTGCAACATGCATGCATTATAACCTGAAGAATAAGTGTGAAATCCTAGAGTTTAGATATTAAATAGAAAATAAATATACAAATAAGACTAAAAAAAACAAACCAAAAAAAATCAATTTTTCAATAGAAATAAACAGAAATTTGGAGAAACGAACATTATTCAGGTTCAAAGTCCATTTAAACAATAGAAATTGGGATCATGTGACATGAAGGGGGAGTGAGCATCCCCTGAAGACCGGCAATACCCGCCCTGTGCTCCTAATCATGATCGGGAAAAAGAGGAAAATCCTTAGACAATTCAGTGTATATATAATGGCCTAACAATTAGTATGAAAAATGTCAGTCAGCTTTTGACTTAATGAGAGATTGTGTTTGCTGACAAGGTCATTGTATCGACCATAAAACTTGCGAAATGATGACTTCAAACGAGACTGTTTATATCCTTGTTTCATCAACTTGTTTGTCAGTAGGAGATATATTCCGTAGGTCGAGAGTTCAACCCTGGGTTTGGGCCAAATGGGTGAATTTCTTCGTGCTTTCTATGTTAATAGCTAGCGCGGCGACCGGCGCGAAGCGCGGCTCGTCACTGCGAGCTCTACCGACAACGCCTGGGCGAAGAGAAAATTCGGATTACTGCACATTTATTTAATAAATTGTTCCGTAATAACTCTGAACGCACAATGCAACGCGAAAGCATTTCACCACTAACTACGTTCTCGCGGTAAACAAAAAAAAGTTCACAAAAAAAATTAACTTGCCTTGATTTAATTGATATTGCAGATTAATAGTGGAATAAACGTTCTTTAATTTGAACATATCAGACTTCGTTTTCGTAATTAAACTAACATACGACGTCATGTGACGTCACAGACTAGACGTTAGACCTCTCGGCCATCTACGAAAGTCATAAAAACTTGCTTTCGATGCCGATGGAATTCCCGCGGAGCCGTCCTACACTACATGGATACAGGTATTTGGATTTTATTAGAGGGTCGTTACGATACACATTGTAATGAAATCAATTTTATTTAAAGAGTCATGAAACAATTGACCATTTATACGTATGTTAAAATATTTTACACATATGGCTTCAAAAAATCGGATTTAATTAGTTTAGAATTAAGTTGTATTATTGGTTTAGGTAAATGGAAATCAAGTTTCATAAAAAAGGAGAAAATATTTAGTGGATGTAAATATTTGTCAGGAAATAGAAACACGTGCAGTAATAAATGGTGAAGTTTTCTTTTTAGTCATAACAAATATTCTCTACATCTATATTAATATAAACATTTAAGTAAAACAAGAAAAATGCAGTACAGTCAGTCAATAGACAATCTTGTTGTAGTCTGCAGTTTTGTGCACAATGTTCTATGTAAGAGATTAAATTAGGGAAGAGGGAGGGGGTCATCCCCTTAAAATTCCCGATCTTTTATAACATTTATATATATTATACCTCCAAGAAAGAAAATAATATCACAGACACTTACAATAAATCATATCTATTTTAATACTACATGTATGACATAAATTATGTATGTATTTTTATATACAAAATATATACAAAGAATAAAAACACAAACAAACAAACAAAAAACAAAAAAATCCCAAAATCGAATTTGTAACTGATTAACATGACCTTGTAGGTTATGACTAAATTGATTTATTTGAAATTGAAAAAATAAATTTAATGTCGAACATAAATTTGAAAATTCAATTATTATTGTGCTTTGTCTTAAAAAGAACAGGGGAACAAGATTTAGAAATTGCATCAATTCTAATCTGTGTTAAAGATTCTGTCAAATTCAATTAGCATCTTTATATCAGCCATTAATACAACAATGTGTCATTTTTAACCCCACGTTTTATTAGATGATTACTATTGCTGCAACTATACATCTTATATCAAATGGCGACATTCCAATCTTATATTTGATATGCCCATTGCGTAAATGATCTTTTTGTCAAAAACTTGCATTGTGTGTCCCTCTTTCATATCTTAAGTCAAGCTGGGGAATTTTCAATAAATGAATGTTGAAGAATTTTGTTGTAGTACATGGAAATGGTCAGTTTTGCCCTCGTAAGTGTATGTTTGCTGTTACAGATGTGGATGTGTGGTGTTCTTTTAAGTTTAAGAAGATTGTATAATAATGAGCAAATTTTACAGTTCCTTCATATGTGTTACCTGTTATGAATAATCGAAAGAAGGCAAAACTGAGCATTCACATGTACCAAGACGTATTTCTTCAACTGCATGAGTCCTCCTTCCAATTATTAAAAATGCAACTTATACTGGCTTGGATACAGATTTCTGCATGAAAAAGGGCCCATTTCACAAACGAATAAAAAAAAAAATCACGCCAAATTCATATTAAAAAGATAGATTAAAATGTCGCCATTGCATATATGTGTGAAGCAAATGAAAAAAAAGTTACGGAAGAGTTTCAATTATGACTCCCCGAGTGCGAGTAATTATCACTCGGTGAGGACAAAGAGTGATTTCCGTAGCAAAATATACTATTAAAAGTAAATAATATCTATCGTTATCACTTTGAAAACTTTGATTTACTATAATGATATTTTTGACACCTTGATTTACTATAGTGATATCTTTGAAAACTTTGATTTGCTATAGTAATATCTTTGACACTTTGATTTACTATAGTGATATCTGTGAGAACTTTGATTTGCTATAGTGATAGCTTTGAAACTTTGATTTGCTATAGTAATATTTTTGACACTTTGATTTACTATAGTAATATCTGACACTTTGATTTGCTATAATGATATCTTTAACACTATGATTTACTGTAGTGATATCTTTGACTCCTTGATTTGCTATAGTTATAAAAACTTTAACACTTTGATTAGCTAAAGCAATAATTATAACACTACAGCGATTACTTTGAAAACTTAAATTTACTAACATGGACACTTCAATTAATTATTGTGATAGTTTTGACACTCAATATAAACTAAATTGGTTACTATCACACTATAATGATAGTTTTGACACTCAATATAAACTAAATTGCTTACTATGACACTATATTGATAACTTTGAAAATTCAATTTACTACAGTGATAACTGATACTTTGATTTACTACAGTCAACAATTATAGTAAACTACAATTACTTTAGTTTAGTATAGTATCTTTTTAAAAATTCTTTCCTGAGTAAATCCTGTAGATTTGATTAGCTCTTAAAAGTTTGCTGAGAAATTATGAAAAATTAAGATTTTCAGATGGGCAGTTAATTATGAAATCATTAAGAAAGAAAAAGAATACAGGGAAATACAAATAATTACAGTTCATCATAAAATAAAACGTACAAAATAATATATCTTTGTAGATTTATTTAATTGAAAATCATATATTTGCCCTATTTCTAGATCACCTGGCAGTTTCCATTTATAGTAGTTTTGTGACTACTTCTATCCTCCAGTAAATTACATTTCACGCTCGTGAATACAGATAGTTGTCAGCGTTTTCCAATCATAGCTATGTATATCATAATTGCTTATCTTGCTTTCTATATTGCTTTCAGCTACTGGCGCCAAATTGGGATTAAACGCTATTAAAAGTGTGCATTTAATGACACAGAAGCCTTATATTGGTTAGTGAGCTCTTTTTAAATTAACCTACAAAAAATTACGAGGACTGTTCGTAAATATTTAATTTGATGTCAGGATTTACCTTCAGGACTGTGATTCTCAAGAGTTCTTTAAAGTTTCTTGTGAAGTTCACAGAGATTTCGTGCAAATACTGTCAGCTTCAATCCTTTACATTTTCCTACGCGGTTTCTTTATTGCTATATCGTTTTATCCATTTTATAGTTTTTCAGAATTATTCACTTTTACTCTGCATTTTGTTTTTATAATTGTGATGTGAATTGTTGCATAATTTTCGTGAAACCTACGCATTTTCACACCATCTTTTTATCAATAAATGTATCAAAAATTGACTGACATATGATAGATAGTAATGTATTAAACATGAACATATAATATAATAACCTTTTAATAATATAATACGGTATAATAAAATATAATATAATATAATAATATATATGTATTCTCTTATTTCGTCTATAATTCTTAAATTGCAATTAATCCATTAATTTAAACAAGAACAATATATTTCTCCTATCAAAGATATTAAAACATAAAGCTAAAATAAGATTTTAAACGTTTATATTACAGTTTTGAAAAACAAAATAAGTTATAATCTTACCTTGAGAATAAATTTTGTTCAAAGCCGTTGCGAGCGGATATTAAGGCTAACTACCAACTCTCTATCGAGACGTTCGATGAACAGAGCCTCTTTACCTGATAATGGAACAATATCTGTGATCAGCGATGTCCGTGTAGAAGTGATTCAAAGGAACGTCTCCTGCCAATCGCTCTCTCGCAGAAAATTGCTGTGGAAGAAAAAGCGCACATATCTGACGTAAATTACCCCGGATGTTATTACAGATTCGCGAAGTTAAATTTCTTTGTTGAATCAATTGCCTCTTCTAGAGCAATGTTGTAATTGAATTTCTATAAATGGACATTCATGGTGCAGGCCAAATCTTACAGATCATGCAGAATCAATCAGAAAACTACAAATTACAATTAAAATCAACACAGAAAAGGACATGGAGAATTTCAAGTAACAAACCATAATGTTCTCATATACAAGCAGAGTAACAAGTTATAAATGATGGACAACACCAAAACAATCAGGGTTCATCACTTTATATACTTAACTTGTTGTAGAAAGGTAAAACAATAAAGCCTTGGAAGAACCCTGAATGACACTCAGTGCCATGTTACTATGACACAATAGAAATTAGATTTATATAGCGTTCATTGATTTTTAACAATTTGTATCTGATTAAATGCAAAGTACTTATGGATTCTATTGACATTAAAACTCGCAGTACAAATAAATTATGGATATCTAGAGCATATAATCAAAAGATTCAAGTTCCTTCAATTAACCAAAGAACATTTGGAAACATGCCGAGATATAAAATTGAAACTCTCCAGTAACTTTTTTTTCATTTGAATCACACACATATGCAATGATGACATTTTGATATATATTTTTTTAATATGAATATCGCGTAAATGAACTTTTTTTTAATTCGATAAATTGCATTTTTTTGAAATGGGTCCTTTTTCTCATGCAGAAATCGGTATCTCAAGCCAGCATAAGTTGCTTTTTTATTAATTGGAAAGGGGAGTCATGCAGTTGAAGAAATATGCCTTGGTACATGTAAATGCTCAGTTTTGGCTTCTTTCGATTATTCATAACAGCTAACAGATATGAGGGAACTGTAAAATTTGCTCATTATGATACAATCTTATTAAACTTAAAAAAAACACCATACACACACACATACACACACACATCTGTAACAGCAAGCGTACACTTACGAGGGCAAAACTGACCATTTCCATGTACCACAACAAAATTCTTCAACACGGACGGGTCCTCGCTCATTTATTGAAAATGTATCCCTCTACTGACTTAAGATATGAAAGAAGGACACACTTTCCATTAAAAATGCAAACTTTAGACAAAAAGGTCATTTACATATCAAATATAAGATTGGAATGTCGCCATTTGATAAAAGATGTATAAGTGCAACAATGTTAATCATCTAATAAAACGTGGGGTTAAAATTGAAATATTCTTGTATTAATGGTCGGTATAAATATGCTGATTGAATTTAAAATAATCTTTAACACGGATTAAAATTGATGCATTTTCTTAATCTTGTTCCCCTGTTCTTTTTAAGACAAAGTACATTAATGATTGAATTTTCAAATTTATGTTCGACATTAAACTTATTTTTTTCCATTTGCATTTTCATACTTGAAAACAATAAATATTGAATATCAGAGTTTAACATCGAAGTTAAAATACAACCAGTTAAATTGAGTTATTTCGATTACATCCTTGTATTTTAAAGACACATAAAAAAGCTACAACAACAATTTTTTGGTCACTTGAGCAATTTGCTATTCGAATTTGATATCCTGTTCGACCATTCCAATGGAGAAGACTGACTTCATGAGTTTGTCTTTTTATCACCTAGTAAAATGTATGTCTTCTTCTATATAGAACCCAGACATGAGCTCGCATCATGCCTTACTATTTACGATTTATATACACCTTCTCGCAAGAAGGACCTCCTCATTCTAAATAACAGATATTTTGAAATTGGAATTTATGGGAGATAGCGGTGTAAGCAAAAAAAGATTCAGAGAGAAAGAGACCTGTTTCAGTTTTCAGTTAGTGTATAACAATTTCGGTTTCATGCCAGAGAAAACAAATTATTGATACTTTTCTTTAACATGAAAAGATATTTCTTCTCTTTTTTAAAACCACATCTTTTAAACTGGCATTTTTCTTTCTTTTTAGCAATTAGAGACAAATTTAAAATGATGACACTGTCTAGACTGATTTGTAATTCAGTACGGTTATACGAATAGAATTAGGTGACTGCCATGTAGAGAATTCACTTTAATTGTACTTTTTATGTGAAATATATCAATACTACAAAGAGACTGTACATACAACGTGCGCCAAGCATATGGACTGATGAACAGGCAGACTGATCACTTTAAGGTGACCGCAGTTGGGGTGGGTAGGCGATGGGGTTAGGGGATTGCGGATGGGGGTGGGGGTAAGTATTGCCAACAAACGAAATCTGAAAAAAATCATTTGATTATGATAACCTCTTACAACAATTGACTTCTCTTTGGTTATTAGCAATTAACTGCATGTTTACTTTCTGATCAAATGTTTTTTTTTTTTGTCAAATGTGAATTACTGCTTTCTCTCTCAAATATACTGTGAAATAGAAAGCTACTAACTTAGAATTAAAAAAAACAGCAAAGAATGAAGTTATCGTTTTCAAAGATTTGAAATTCATATCAATCAGGTCTTTATAAAACAATAAGACTTTATTCCAATGATAAGATTTACAAGCTCTTATTTCCACTAAAATAATTTTGAAATAATAAATAAAGTGGGATTAATGAAAGACAGTAGAATACTTACTTTTGGAAAACAGCTCTTCCAAAAATATGTTGGAATTTCCATGAGTAATAATTGTATCCCTTCATGGCCGTAGGAACCTGGGGCTTATCAACAAAGTTGTGCGTGATACCCCCAATGAAAATTTTGTTGTGCCCCCCCAGGTAAAACTGAAATTGCCTCCTAAGGGGCTGCCTTTATGGGAAGACTTAATTTTATACTCCTATGAATCAGTATTTATTCAAAGCTTCTACAGAAAAAAAGAAGCTTCATGCTTTGGCATTCAAATTAGCATTTAGATATATTAACGACGTTTTATCAATATTGATCCGTTTATTAATCTTACATTAATTCGATATATCCCAATGAAATCTAAATAAAGACACTACAGTGTCTGACGCATGTTTCATATTTGGATGTTTTCTTTCCTTACTCCTCATCAAAATATTAAAAGCAGTGAAGGCGAAACATCAGGAGTACTGTAGAACAATGTGTTCGAGAAGTGATGTAAATCTGATATGGATATTTAAAAACTCCAAGGAACTTTTAGAAAATTTGAAATAATAAAACTCAACCAAAATTAATAACATCAAAATGTACTACTTTTCAACACTTTTTACGACCATAACCCAGGAAAAATTATTTTCCAGGCTTTTTGACATCATAGACAGCTGCTTTTTGAAATAAAAATTGTATTTGTTAATTTACTTACTTTTGTACCTTGCTTGTCATTGGTAATTTGCAAAAATATTTTGTTATAAAAACATTCTGTTGTACCCGCAAGTACTCGAAATAGATGTTAAAAAGATGCTTGAGTTTCTGATTGACAATATGTGTTTAGTTTTTTGGAGATCAAGTCTTCTAACAACCTGCTGGAATTCCCATTGGCACCAATTGCGCCCCGTTATTAGCAGACCTATTTTTGTATTCATATGAAGCAGAATTTATTACAAAATTTACACATGAAAAGAAAAAAAAGACACTTGCTGTGGCCTTAATCTCGATATTTAGATATATCGACGACGTATTATCAATTAACAATAGTTACTTCCATTCATATATCGACTCGATGAAATATGAAGATAACGAACAGTATTTAATCTCGAAAGTTCAATGAAAGGATGCAAAACTGGAGCAGAGCAAACACGGACCTCAAAATTTAGAGGTGGAATCAGGTGCCATGGAGGAGTGAGCACCCTTTGCCGACCGGTCACACCCGCCGTGTGCTCCTTGTCATGATCGGGAAAAAAAACGGAAAAATCCGAAGACATTTCAGTGTATAAATAATGGCCTAGCAACAAGTATGAAAAACGTCAGTCAGCATTTGAATCAACGATAGGTTGTATGTGCTGAAAAGGTCATTGTATCGACCGTAAAACATGCGAAATGGTGACTTCAGATGAGACTGTTGATGTCCTTGTTTCATCAACTTGTTTGTCAAAAGCTTGCCTCGTTTTAGAAATTACTCATACGTAGAGCATGCTCTTGCGTATCGAATCAACTGAGAGACATAAATCCCACATGCAGGTGATAAGGGTATATGCTACGTAAGTAAGGGAAGTTGACGATTGAAAAAATGAAGTCATCAAGTTTATCATAAAGCTTTGTTGTTAGGTTGCCATAAACGTTAATGGTAACCTAACAACAAGCCTTATGATAAACGTGATGACTTCAACTTTTCAGTCGTCAACTTCCCTTTAGGACATACGTAACATAGTTTGAACTTTATTGTCTTTTTCCCTGGAGTTGAAGAGTTACAATACTTAAAGGAACTGTGTGGTACATTTTAATGTCTATATATGCTATTGTACACTTCTTCTAAAACAAGTTTGGATAAACAAAACAACTAGAATATATGTTCAGTAATTTTTGTATATTTTTCTTTGAGTTATTCAAGACTTTTTAACAATTGATATCTTTTCAAAATCCTGGTAATGCATGCTGATTTTTTGTCTACGAACATCTGATGGCACTATAATCTTATATTAAGAATATCTTGAAAAATTATCAGTAGGTAAGATACGTTGCGTATGTCCTTAAGTTGAAGAAACAACAGTCTCGTCATCATTTTGCAAGTTGTATGGTGGATACAATGACTTGTCAGCAAATACAATCTCTCATTAAGTCGAATGCTAATTGACCTTTTTCATACTAATTGTTGGGCCATTATTTGAAGCACTGAATTGTGTTCGGGTGTTTCCGTTTGCCCGATCATGACAATGAGCACACGGCGGGTGTGACCAGCTGACAGGGGATGCTTACTCCTCAAGGCACCTGATCCCACCTCTGATGTTTTTTAGATGTCCGTGTTTCCTCTGCTCTCGATTTGTATTGTTTCAATGGACTTTGGGCTTGATTGCTGTTTGTTATCCTCATATATCAAGATCAGAAATGGACATTGATATTTGGAGAATATATCTAAAGTATACCCGTTTATCTATTTAATTATATGAGGATATTTTATTCATACGATGGTTTTACATTTTTTATTACTTTTTGATCAAATTAAAATAGTGGTTACATGATAAAAATTGTGTGGACTATAGCGCACTACCAGCCTTGTTGTTCCTAAAATGGATATTATAAAATATCCCTCATTTTTATCTATTCAGTATTTCGTCAATGATTTTGCTTTACCTTAATCTGCATGGTCTGAAGAATTGATTAAAACAATAAAATACTTCTTTGGTTGTCAGTATGGGAATTAATGTCGCAGCTGTTGCAGAAAAAATGCATAACCCGCGTAAGCGGGTTATGTGAATTTTTTTTCTGCAATAGGTACGATGTTAATTCCCGTACTAACAAACAAAGAAAGACATTTTATTGTTTATATCTATATCTTTTTAAAAAAGTTATTCAAAGTAAATTAAATATGTTAAAAATTGTAATATAGATGTGTACGTCATTGTATGCATAATTGATGGAACAGCCGTAATGCTTTTAGAAATCTATGCAGGTGGCTTGCTTAGTGTTGTTTACGGACTAATTAACGGCAATGGTTTTTATAAGAAATTAAGGAAATAATATTCAGTGGATGTAAATATTTTATATTAAATCATATTCCGTATCATCAGGCACATACATAAATGACCACAAACTGTGTATTGTAATTTATAATAATTGTTTTCTACAATGGCATCATCTCTTCTCTGAATGATTTTTTACTTTTTTCATTTAATTTGCGTGAATCTGATTTTTAAAAAATTAAAACATCATATTTAGCAGAGATTCCTCTATTGGTCCATTGATTCTTTTTCTGGCATAAGAAATTGCTATATTCAAAAATCTGCGAAAACTACATAAATCTAGAGACAATATACTTATCGACAAGTTCCGTGATCCTTTATTGTGTCAAACTACATTTTACAGGGTGAAATTTGAAAAAAAAAAGTAATTTAACGTGTAATTACATGAGTGTTATGCAATGCCCAAATAAGTAGCTAGGAAGCAATTCTACAGTTGATCGCCTTTACAGCAATATAACACTCCATTACTTTCCATCACGTCTATAATGTAATACACAAAAGATTTTACTATCATAATACAGGACACGAGAGTGCGATCGCATTTTCAAAAAACTAATCACGTGCAAATTGCTTCCTGAGGTTGTTCATTCAAACTAACAACTCAATATATCCGTCTGAAAAAGGAAAATAAAAACATCAATTTGTGGACATGGTTTTTGGATTTGGTTTGAAGAAGCTCCATAAAATCAGGAGAGCTGAAAGCTCGTCATAACTTATAGAGCAGTATCCATGTTAAGCATAGCACGGACTGTTCTGATGAATTCGAAAGGCTTGCTTTGATATTCTAAAGCTCTCTTGTATAAGCCTAAAAAATATACAGCATCAATGTATTTAATTACATGTTTTCAAAGAATTTATTATTTAAAAAGCAGGCTGAGGCAAAAAGGGCAATTATTTACTGCAAATTACCTAGGGAAAACAAAGCTTCATTCGACGCTTAATCAACTCAGATTTACCTGCAAAAGCTGATCACATACGTGAGAAACTTAAGGTTCAATTTTCAAGGTATATTTTGAGGACCAAAGCATTTAAAACACTTCTGCTTCTTATCATTTGCTTTAATATAGTAAATTAAATAAATGATGAATGTGTGAGGATAACTCAAATTTAAAACAAACCATAAATAATACTAACCATAGCATAGTCAAAACCAAATATTGAAATGGGATATTGCTGTCCTAAATTCTATTGAAAGATTTAAATAATTTGAATACAAATAAGTAGCAAAAGCTTTAGCTCTATTCACAACAAAATTATCTCCTCTGAAAGATTCCTGAAACACACGGGTGTACTGGTGGGCAGGTGAGCACACCTTGTTTCCAGGAATCCTAAATGGTTAGGAATACATTGAGTAAGAAGAAAGCCTTTTTGATCGGGTATTATATTACCATTCTAGATATAATAAGGCTTATGTCTTTGTTGATCAATAGGTATTAGAGGCATAAGCCCAGATTTTATTCTTGTCAGTTTTAAAATGCACGTTTATAATAATATAAAGGCAATTGTCAGAACAGATTGTTTAATAACATTCTTACAATATGTGATTGTTGATAAAAGATATTTACGTCTTAGGGTTGAATCAGGGTGGGTCAAGTTTTCGTCGAAAACATTATAGAAATCATTTAAACTTTTGAATTGCTTTAAGTCCTTTAAAAATCATAAGTTGAGAAAGATGCAGGGAAAATTTGCATGTTTTTCTATGAGTAATTATTATTTTAGGCCTTATACTAGTTAGCACTTACTTAGCACTGTGAACTTAGTTCATGTACAATCAAAGGGAATGTCAATAAGTATTAGAGACAAAAGCTTAAGCTTTTGATATATTGTTAGGTTTAATTCTAATAAACTGTACTGTGATTTAGATCTGAAATATATGGAAACATTAAATTTGTTTTTGTGAATTTAATTAGCAAGAAAATAAAATAATTAACAAGTCTGAAAGAGTTACTTTTTGATTTATAAAAAAGTTTAATGAATCCTATTTTGTTTTTGAAATATACATGCATGGAGCTGTATGATAGGATAAAGGGGCTATAATTCATTATCTTTTAAATAAAATGAAGTTAATGGTTATCTAGGCATAGACATCCCCTTAAACTCGTGCACCCAGCTGCCAACACATTTTTAACGAATAACATAGTTTTTTTTTCAAATCATTGTTTGTGTACAAATGTCTTTGTGAGAACACTTTTGTCTTCCGAAGATATGGTTTTAATGAATTCTTTCTGTAGTATGGGCACAAGACGATTGATTACCTTGTTCTTCAAAGACACCTGCTAAATAAAGGAGAGAAAAAATAAATCAATGTTGTTGAACAGTCATTGAATTATATGAAGAGGGGGCATGAACTAAAGATCGGTTATTGTTATCAGTGCTATGTGTTATCAACAGTTTCGTAGTCACTGAAATTTGTGAAAGGTACTTTGACCGTCCCGCTCACAACTTGGGACACATGGTTTACCAATGTTCATCTTAAGATATTTGTTTGTATTATGTATACATGTACCAACATATCAACTTATTCTACTAATAATCATAGTTTTGCTTTGCCAAGAACTTCATTAATCTCCATACATATTTAAGAAAAGGTTAATGGTACATGTTTTTTTTCATACTGACAATCTAACAAATGCAGTGCATCCTCCATTCTAGAACAATAGTTTTATGACAATAAAAAGATTTACAGTTTGTTTGATTACTAATAAGGTTCCCGTTTTCTATGTAAGTGAGTAAGTAAATGAATGATGTATATTAGTGACGTGTTATATAAATCACAACTTATAAATTAGTTATGAATTAAGGCACTTAGCCAATTGGACGTAAAACTGTAAATAAAATTTACAATACGATTATAGTCCTTCTATTATGCATGATAGCATTTGTACATAACAAAGGCTGTATACGGAGGCTGTCCAAGACGTTTGTGGACACTTGCTATTTCTTTGTTGATAATAACGTAATTTTAACAGCCAAGTGTATGCGATAATATTTTAATATAGAATATTATTTTACACAGCATTTATTGAGTTAATAAATAAAAATCAATGTACTAAAAAATATTTTGCATATTAGGAAATTTGTATTGTGACGGGGGTCCTCCCTGTCACTGGCACTGATTAATAATTACGATTGTTTTTATTTACATAGTTTATTTACATATTTACAACACACGCAATATATTTATAGTAATGCACAAAGTTCACAATTATAAGATACATCCACTCTCATTGACTTCCAAACTCATTCTCTCCTCTTGTTATCACATGTTCTCAGGGCATGGCCATACCAAATCTCTTACTCCCCAGTTTCTCACACAAATCAACCTAATGCTCACTTTCATCTCTCAGAACTCTATCAAACATAATAAACAAACGACAACAGAACTGACACACTAACAAATTATAAATTCATGCTTGCTCAACTCTCTTTCTCTCTAACTAGCTAAAATGACACCCAT
This sequence comes from Saccostrea echinata, assembly GCF_033153115.1. Taxonomy (NCBI): domain Eukaryota; kingdom Metazoa; phylum Mollusca; class Bivalvia; order Ostreida; family Ostreidae; genus Saccostrea; species Saccostrea echinata. The sequence continues at coordinate 7,141,919 of NW_026889772.1, forward strand.
GGGAAACAGGGCTACAACGCCTGCGTCGTGCACCTGCAACCTTATCAGACCTTCTAACTCTCTCATTTATTTACATTTAATTAACTTGGGGATAGCTCTGTGACATACCTCCCCTCCTAAGTGTGGCGTCCCGACACACTAATATAATTAGTAGACTGATAATGGCAATTTGATCTACTGTTTACACAATTATCTATCTATACCAGAATCACACATTTATAGTAACTGAAGATAGTGACCTTATTACACACATACACGCAGAAATAATTAAATAATTATAGCTTAACATGCATACACATTTCATGTTTTACCTTTTTCTTTTGATTTTCAAGTTTTATCTTTACATTTTTTTTTAAATGTTTATTTTAGAATATTAGATATACACACTCTACGTATATACACGAAAAGTAGTTATTTCTTTGACTGAATGAAATCTTGCACAATTCTAAAGTCTTTAATTTTGTTTTCACTCAGCCACTGGGTATGTCCATTCTCGAACTGCACAAAATAATGTTTTTCTAAACGTTTTGACTCGTTTCTCGACCGCATCATATCCAGTACCTTGACAATCGGTCCGTTGTCGTCGACTGTTTCATCTTCGTATTCCACGTCCTCGTCTGAGATACAGTCGTGATCAGGACGGTCATTAGGATCGAGATACGGCTTCATCCTGTTAGCATGCGCTGTCAAAGTCCTTGATTTGCGATCAGGATCCTGCAGTCTGTAGGTGACATCAGATAATCGCTCAATGATCTCGTACGGCCCATGCCAATTGTGTGTAAGTTTAGGGGAAAGTCCGGGTTTAGTTGTAGGTGTGAATAACCATATTTTGTCACCTTTAATATAATGAGTCTCTTTTGCTGACCGGTCATGACGTTCCTTCTGGTTTTGTTGGCATTTTTGTAAGTTTTCTTTGACTAGCGTGTAGGCCTCTTGAAGGCGGACTTTTGCTTCCTCCTTATAGTCATCTGCTACGGCGTATGAGAATGTTGGTGGGCATAGCGCAGCTTCAATTGGTAAAACAGGATCTCGTAAGTGCATAAGGTAGAAGGGTGACTCCTTTGTAGACTCGTGGATAGCGGTCCTATATGCGAACAGTATGTATGGTATAAATGTATCCCAGTCACGCTGATGTCCAGACACATACATTGACAACATTGTTGTGAGTGTCCCATTGAAGCGTTCTACTAGGCCGTTGGTCTCCGGGTGGTAGGCAGTAGTAAAGGTTTTCCTGGTATTTGTCAATTTACAGATTTCCTTTATCAGATTTGATCTAAAGTTCTTACCATTATCTGATAGTAGTTCTCTAGGCGCTCCATGACGACACACTACCTCCTCTACAAAAAGTCGTGCAGTAGTTTCTGCATCTGCATTATTTACAGCAAATACCTCGGGCCATCGAGTTAGGTAGTCACTGAACACAATAATGTACTTGTTGGACTTGTAGGTTGGCGGGAATGGTCCAAGAACATCTACGGCAACTCTGTCAAATGGTCCATTAACCGTTGGTAGCGGGTTCAGTGGGAACTTTGGTCTGTTCTTCGGCGATTTCTTGGTGGCACAGTCTACGCACGATCTACACCAGAACTCTACATCCGAATACATCCCCTTCCAGTGAAATCTCTCTTGGACCTTGTCATACGTTTTCTGGAAGGAGAGATGTCCTGCTGTCAGGTCGTCGTGACAGGCATACATGACTTCGTCTATCATACTCCTTGGAATGGCTATTTGGCGTCTAACAGCTTGGCGTCGTCTATGAGATCCAGGCTGCCAAAGGTGGTATAGCAGACCGTCGTGTCCGAGTTCATAATCACCAGATAATATTACCGTTTCACGGGCCTTTGAGGATAATTCAGGCAACTCCCCCTTCTCTAAGTAGTTAATTATAGCTGCTAGGAGAGGGTCATTTTTCTGACGGTGGCGTACGTCCTCATATGACCTTTTTGGTATTACATCTGTGTCTGCTTTAGCACAGGTGGCTGCTACAGAGGATTCGGCAGGAATTCGAGATAAGGCGTCTGCGTTTTGATGAACTTTTCCAGGTCGGTGTTTTATGGTTATATCATACTCTTGAAGAGTTAATGACCACCGTGCTAGGCGTCCAGCTGGATTCTTAATGTCCATAAGCCACCGTAATGGGTTGTGGTCAGTTATCACAGTAAATTTCTGGCCAAAAAGATAGTGTCTAAAGTATTTCACACTCCACACAATGGCTAATGCCTCTTTTTCAATAACTGCATAGTTCTGTTCATTTGGTTTTAGACTCCTACTCGCATACGCTATTGTCCGCTCACCATCTGGACCTTCTTGGGCTAGTACTGCACCTACACCAGTGTCACATGCATCAGTATACAGGACAAAAGGGAGTGAGAAATCTGGATATCTAAGAATAGGAAAGCTTGTCAAGGCCGATTTGAATAATTCAAAAGCACTCTCGCAGTTATTGTCCCAGATAAATTCAACACCTTTCCTTAAGAGCTTGTGTAAGGGCGCGGCCTTACTAGCAAAGTCTTTTATAAACTTACGGTAGTACGAGATAAGTCCCAGAAAGCTTCTAAGTTCACTCACATTTGTTGGCCTCGGAAAGTTGTGAATCGACTTGACTTTCTCCGTGTCCGGTGATATTCCCTCAGCTGAGACCTTGTGTCCAAGGAACGTGACCTCCGTTTTTCCGAAGTAACACTTCTGCGCTTTTAGCTTTAACCCCGAATTCTCGAATCGTTTTAGCACTTCCTCGAGTCTTTTGACATGGTCGGAAATAGTTTCCGAGAAGACAATTACGTCGTCTATATACACAAGACACGTGTTCCACAGTAATCCTGAAAGCACAGAGTCCATAAGTCTCTGGAATGTTGGCGCACTGTTACACAGTCCGAACGGCATATAATTATATTCATAATGCCCTCCAAAAAAGGAAAACGCTGTCTTTTCTCTGTCACTTTCCTTAATCGGAACTTGGTGGTACCCTTGACATAAATCTAAGACACTGAAGTACTTGGACTTATTTAGTGCATCTAGCATTTCGTCGATCCTAGGGAGAGGGTAAACGTCCTTTTTGGTGACTTCATTTATTTTACGAAAATCAATGCACATGCGGGCCTTGCCATCTTTCTTCGGCACCAAAACGATTGGGGCGGAGTACGGACTCTTAGATGGTCGCACAATTCCATTAGCGCACATGGTTTCTATCTGAGATTCCAGTAATTTCCGTTGGCTGTGAGGAATCCTATAAGGCCTCAAGTGAATAGGTTTACTGTCCCCTGTATCTATTGAATGTTCCACTAGATCTGTCCTCCCTAACTCATTATCATTGAAAGCAAATACCTTTCTATACTTCTCTAGTACCTTAGTAATAGACTTGCGTTCTGTTTCATCTAAATCACTCGATACACAGAAATCACTAATTTCTTTCTCATCAGACTCAACACACTCACTTATCTCAATCCCATTCAAGTTCTCATAATTACTTGCATCTTGCACACTCTCACTAACTGAACTTGCATCAGGACTAAATGAAATACACTCACCATTTATATACAAAGAATCATTTGCAACATCAATATAGCATGCACAGTCTCTCAGAATATCCAAGCCTAGAATACAATTGTACGGGAAATCCCGAGCAACAAATGCATTATACACAATATCAGTTTTTTCACCAATTCTTATCCTAAAGTCGCATTTTCCAATTATGTCGACACGGTTGCCCGTTGCCGATGTGATACTCACTCCCCCAGCCGGCACCATACTACTCTGGTCTGCGAATTCTTCGCTTACAATCGTGACACTAGAACCGGTGTCGATCAACATCGAAGCACATTTATTATTCACATCTCCTATAATTTTGGCGGTACAAAATTTAGGATTCAACTGACATGACACAATATTTTCACATACATATTTCACAATTTCAACACTTTTTTCACTATTCCCGGAGGAATTTTCTTCCTTTATTTTACGCGACCGGCTCTCTCTAGGAGGGTATTTGAACTCCGCTGATCCTTTACCTCCACACAAAAGGGCGGACTTTAGTTTCCCGAATTGGTGTTTCTTTGCTCATTACATCGGATCGCGATGTGTCCCACTTTTCGACAGTTGTTACAGATCGGTCTCCCGTCGGTAGTTCTAAGGTATCGGTCTGGTCTTGAACGGAATCCACGGCCTCTTCCTCGAAGGTTTTGTCCCCGAGTCGGCGGAACGTATTGTCGCTTAGAGGTAAATCGTCCTATCTGGGTAGCCATCACCGACACTTTAGCTGTGAGTTCTGCAAGGGACTTTTCCAGCTCCTCTGTTCTTGTAGAGCTGCACGACGTAGCTGCCACTTTTGTTCTGGCCATCGGGGCATCCACCAGGAAGTTGTTACACTCCTCTCTCTTTGCATGTCTGAAAGCTTCCTCGAATGTTTTAGGATTGGAAAGTAAAACATACCTCTTGATTTCAGGCTTTAACCCTTGAACGAAATGTTCCTTAGTGAGGGTTTCTTTTTGCCGTCCAGGCATGTCCATGTACGCACTTGTAGCGAGCTTTGTTATGTTTGTCGCATAATCCTCTACAGTTTGTGTCTCTGCCTGTTTGTATCCGAACAAGTTAGAGTAATACAATGATTGAAGTTCTTTCGGAATAAATCTTTCTCGCAGAGCATCACAAACTAAGCGATAGTCATCTTTGACATCATCGTCTAAGGATTCGTAGTAATCCACTGCCTGGTCACGAAGGAATGCAGGTATTGTTATGCATTTCCTTTCATCAGTCCAAAAATTAGCTCTAGATATTCGATCAAAGTTTTTAATCCAGGAGTCAAAATCCTCTTCAAGTTTCCCGAAAAATGGAACTGGCTTTATTAAGGTGGATGATTGTCTTACGTCAGGAACAACTTCAGGAATAACGTCCTCAATTGGGTCTTGTCTCTTTTTCCGCGGCATTTTCTTCACAAGATTTGAACAAGAGTTAATATTCCAAAATATCCGTTAAGTGATCCCACCGCTGCCACCATAATATGTGACGGGGGTCCTCCTTGTCACTGGCACTGATTAATAATTACGATTGTTTTTATTTACATAGTTTATTTACATATTTACAACACACGCAATATTTTTATAGTAATGCACAAAGTTCACAATTATAAGATACATCCACTCTCATTGACTTCCAAACTCATTCTCTCCTCTTGTTATCACATGTTCTCAGGGCATGGCCATACCAAATCTCTTACTCCCCAGTTTCTCACACAAATCAACCTAATGCTCACTTTCATCTCTCAGAACTCTATCAAACATAATAAACAAACGACAACAGAACTGACACACTAACATATTATAAATTCATGCTTGCTCAACTCTCTTTCTCTCTAACTAGCTAAAATGACACCCATGGGAAACAGGGCTACAACGCCTGCGTCGTGCACCTGCAACCTTATCAGACCTTCTAACTCTCTCATTTATTTACATTTAATTAACTTGGGGATAGCTCTGTGACAGTATAATAGCATTAAGCTATTATCATAAATACTTTGTAAATGAAGATGCATGGCTCAGTCCGACGTTAAGCTATATTCATAATAAAATCATGAATAAAGGATTTCGCATTTTCATCACAAAAAGTGACATTCTACTATTCCAAAATTGTGTACACAGCCACTTTTTAATCAATGAAATAGAAACATTTCGGTCAATCCCTGTATATCCAATTATTTTCATCGTCTCTAACGGCAACACTTACATTTGTAATCCGTAGGCCGTTCAAATAGCTGTCCAACGTCGCTTTTATGTCGTTTTCTCGTGATGTTTCTTCTATTCGTCTACTAACTGATTATAACGAGATCAACTTAAATTATATCTAAATTTTATTTATTTTTGACCTGTTTTATAAAAATATTAAATCGATAAACTTTATAACAAAGCTCTTAACATTAAAAGAGCTGGTCTAGTTTGAGCTGACTAAGACAAATCCAAAAGGAATAGAAGACATGCATTCTTCTATTAGCAGAGCAAAATGTACATACTGTCAAATCCTTTTTTTCAAGTTTGTCAGTGCATTTAATTTTTTTCATAAGGTACCGGTACTAAATCTAAATAATCGATGTCTTGTTTATTTAGGTAGTTTTGGGGAGGGGTTAAAGTGCCCTAAAAAATTAAATTGCTTTATGACATCAAAAATCACACAAAAAGTGCGTATTGTACATGTTTTTATCTTATTGGCAATTGAAAAGATTGAACTTCTTATGAATAATAAAAAGATATGTAAGTTATTTACAGTGTAATAAATACAAGTGCTTGAAATTTGTTTTTTAAATATCATATCTTTTAATTAAAGATGTTAAATTTGAATTAACATAAAAATTCAAATAACAAAAACGACAGTGTCGACGAACTTTATGGACAACCCTCGTATAACTTGAATATAGGTTCTAGTATTTTGCGATTTGTCTAGGAAATATGATAAAGAAATGTATCAATATTTCAATCTGAAATATAGTAACATGGGGTTAAATCCAGTACTTGTCCTTAGATTTGTGCATGTGGTCTAATGCAACGGTAAATGACACTCATCTTCTACAGTATATCTAAAGAATGTAAAGAATATATTATGTCACTTAAATGACGTTTTTTTCTTAAACTTCAATATGCCAACAAAGGAATTGACGCGGTTAATATAAGTAATATTCTTTATCACAAAAGGGTCCAGTCTTGTATTCCACCATATTTCAAGTTAAAGACTAATCCTTGTATTTCCTACAAATATACATCGACTATTGTTCCAAACTTTTTAATTACAAGAGAACTTTACAGGGCCTGGATATCGAATATCTGAAACACAATCCTCCATCGTGTTCATGTTCTTCTTCACCCTATAACTATAGTCCTGCTGGACACATTATTAATGGTGACGTAAATATAGTTAATGATGAGGACCTTAGATCACTAATTTTAAAAGGTCCTAAATATAGAGAACCCCGATCCTTCAACTGGCGTCGGAATTTCATAAATATTATGGATTCTGTAGAGGATTACGCCAGGCGATGGGCCAGACATGAAAAAGAAGACCTTGACACTTTGTCAGAATGGATTAAATGTATCAGATGTATGTTAAAATCGCGTATTAAAAGATTGAGCAATATGAGAACCATCTATCCTTCTGTATTCAGTAATCCAGAAGTGAAAAAAGAATTAGATTACATGATCAGTACGTACTGGTCCCTGCTGACAAAGCAGGTAACAACATTGTCTTTGTTTGTAAGGCTCATTATCAAAGACAGTAAAGACTTATCCTACCCAGACACCCATAATACAGTACACAAGTATTATGCTTGTATTTGTAACATTACCTATGGATTTTTAGAATTAAAAACACATTTATAGTTAATTGTTTATTGTATGGCAGATATTGGCCACAGTGGTCAAATAAACGTATTTACAACATCAAGTTTGGGGTCGCCAGACAACAGGGCTCACCCCCTACAACAACATTTTATGTGTCGTCCGAAACGGTAAGTAGCATGCTGGGTTGATCACAATCATGCTACCGACACATCAACATATCATTTAGTATACAACTCTTTACTTTAAACTGTCTATATGAAAAAATTATTAAATCAACATCAACGTAACAACAGTCAACATCATATTTCCACAACCAACTTGAAGGTGACGATATGGCTTCACCCAATATCCCGTTGAGCATCCAAATTAAACCATTGTGACGAGATGTAGGTCTAAGGATTCCTGTGTCTGTAGACAGGTAATGGTATCTGAAAGTATAAAACTTAAACGGCAGAAACACTGAACAAGTCAAACAAAGTAATTATATGGGGCTGGGTTGGGAGGGTATTTTTTAGAAAAATTTTAACTCTCAATTTCTAAACCATCTGCTGGTTACAGGCCTTGATTGAAAAAGGAAGTACGGATGCTGTAATTTCAGAGTGATACACGAGATGCTTATAAATTCCCGGTCCAAATTTCCGGATAACGCAACAGGCTGATACACAAAATTATCAACAAAACAAACCAAATTTTAGATTTACACAATACATAAATCCCAATCAATATTAGCTTAAAGCAAAATTATGAGGAGAAAAGCTTTGATAACGGCATATATTTACAGACAAGCTGAAATATATGCAATTATCAAAGACAGTAAAGACTTATCCTACCCAGACACCCATAATACAGTACACAAGTCCTATGCTTGTATTTGTAACATTACCTATGGATTTTTAGAATTAAAAACACATTTATAGTTAATTGTTTATTGTATGGCAGATATTGGCCACAGTGGTCAAATAAACGTATTTACAACATCAAGTTTGAGGTCGCCAGACAACAGGGTTCACCCCCTACAACAACATTTTATGTGTCGTCCGAAACGGTAAGTAGCATGCTGGGTTGATCACAATCATGCTACCGACACATCAACATATCATTTAGTATACAACTCTTTACTTTAAACTGTCTATATGAAAAAATTATTAAATCAACATCAACGTAACAACAGTCAACATCATATTTCCACAACCAACTTGAAGGTGACGATATGGCCACATGGGCACCTGATGAATGTGTGCATTTGCAGACATACAATCAGGTTGCCCACCGCCACATGGTGGGGGTAGGAACCTTCAAGATGACCACTGTGCCTCTGCCAAAAAGGCATACCTACTTTATGGACTAAATTACTTAGTAAATTATTTACATGGAAATTCTTTACTTTTACCCCCACTGGCAAAATACTCCAGGGCCCCCTGAATGTTGAGGAAAATGTCATTCCCCAACTCCGACAAGTGTGTTCCATCTGAGTGATACAACTGTACAGGTTTACCTATAAATTGAGAATGCGTGATAATTTTCCCCCCATTTTGAAATACCTGTTTTGCTGCCCACCTGTTTAGCCTATCCCTTGCCTGCTCCATTGCTCTAATGTTACTTGAGTGTCTCCATGAAATGCGGGGGAGGAGAAAAGACCAAACGAGAGTCGTGTTGGTGAAGATTCTTGAAAGTAACTGGATGTCCCACTTAATTCTATAGAGTAATCTTGACAGTTTAATTTGACCCAGATCATTGGCCCCACAGTGAATGATTAAATATCTTGGAGGATCCTCTAATGTTGCTAAGTACCTAACCTTCTGAACTAGGTCAATAAATTTTAACCCACCATACCCTTGCCACCACATATCTACCCCTCTTTGGTTTAACCCAAGACTCCATCCCCCCGGTCTTAATCTTGCTGCCATGGATGCCCTTTTTATAATTGATGAGCCAACAATCCAAACTGTAATTCTGCCTGGCTTTGGGAACCCTGTAATATTAATTAACAAATACATGCCAGTTAGATTAAATGAGCTACTTATTATGTTAAAGGAGATGTTCGGCTAAGTGGAGATCTTATATAAGTCTGGAAGGCAGTTGATTTCCATCTTCCAGCTATTTTAATTTCTTCGTCTGAAAAACCCTTGTCTGCTGCCGTTGTTGCAGCCCCTATCCTGAAAGAATGAGACTTGTAATGCTTGCTTTCTAGTCCAATAGCTACAATGACTTTATCTAAAACTGCTGAAAATTGATATCTTGTAAGTGGCTTTCCTCCAAAATGACAAAATAAGGGTCCCGGAAAGTTTGGCCTTACTTCCAAAAACTTAGCCATTGCCTGCACTGGGCAAATAATTGAACCATGATTATTTATCACAACTTTTACCCCCTTTCCCAATTGATCAGTTTTAGAACACCTTATACACAATGTCAGTTGATTATTTTGTATGTACACATCACCATTCCCAAAATGGTTTGAGAGTTGTTGCCCTTAGATATCGCTAATTCTCCCACTCTCAGAAAGGCGAAAAATGCTAATGTATATGCTGCTGTGAATAATTTAGCTTCATAAAAACTTGAACACACACTGCTCAATGCCCCTATTAATTTAGCCAAATTTTTTTCTGTAATTGGCAACCTAGTATCAGCCCTAGAATTGAGACGCCTGAAACCCTTCAACACTTTGGAAACAATGAACCTGTTAGTTTAGTCTTCAAATCCTTTTATCTTGCACTCATAGCCAATAGCGCCTACATAGGCCCTAGCTGTAGACTCTGCATAGCCATTGAGTGATAGGTAAGCAATAAAGTTAACTATCTGCTCTACAGGAGGAGGCCAGATAATGTTTTCATCTGACATATTTCTAAACTTGTGGAATGCTATGAGCCCTGTTTTGTAGGTTACTGCAGTGTTGTAAGAATTGGATGCAATCAATAGTCGAGAAACTACCCCTTTGACATCAGACTGTGAAATGCGGATGGAATAGGATCTGGGATCTGGTTTGCTGTTGGAGCGAGTTGTCGGAATCTTCTCCACTGTTTACGAGAGAGAGCATCTGCTATACCATTATCAATGCCAGAAATATGTTTGGCTTTAAATATAATATTATATTGCATAAGCATCAAAACTAGCTTCCTAATTAAAAACATAATTCGTGGAGACCTTGAGGACTGAGTGTTCAGAATGCTTACTAAGGCAATGTTATCTGTATGGAATTGAACCTTTTGACGGCTAAGTTCCTCCCCCCAGATCATAACTGACAACACTATTGGGGTTAACTCCAGAAATGTTATGTCCCTGATGATATCATGATTTTCCCATTCTAAAGGCCATTCATAATAAACCCACCTTCCTTTAAATTAGCACCCACAACCAAAACCAATAGCTCCTGCGCTGTCTGTGTAGAGCTGGATTGCTCTTGAATTCACCCATTCCGAACATGGAAAGAAAGCTACACCATTGAAATTGTCTAAAAAATGAACCCACATTAACATATCATCTTTCAGTGCCCTAGTGATTCTAATGTGACTATTGGGGCGAGAAATGCCAATCATAGAATCATAAAATCTTCTGTTGAATGCCCTACTACCCCTGATAGCCTTGGAAAAGAAATTGAGCTTTCCGACTAGTGATTCCATTTCTTTCAACTTAACCTTTGACCTTTCCATAAGAATACAAAGCAGACCTTTGAGTTCCTGTATTTTGTCTTTTGGGATCTTTACAATTTTAAGCACTGTGTCTATTTCCAGCCCTAAAAATACTAAACAAGTAACAGGTCCTTGTGTTTTATCTACTGCTAAAGGAACCCCAAATTCTTTGCAGACATCCTGGAATAGTGTCATTAGTTGCAAACATTCACCTGATCCCCTCCTACCCGCAAAGATAAAATCATCTAAATAGTGCTCTATTGTACTCAAACCAGATTTATTTGTTATAACCCACTGCAAAAATGTTGAAAACTTTTCAAAAATTGAACAAGAAATGGAACATCCCATGGGTAAGCACTTGTCGAAATAGTATTGATCCTTAAATCTAAATCCTAACAGTTCAAAATCCCCAGGGTATATTGGAAGTAACCTAAATGCACTTTTAATATCGACCTTTCCTAACTCTGCACCAGGTCCTAACTGATTTATCATATCGAGTACTGTATCAAAAGCTGTATATTTAACGCTGCACTGGTCTGGGTCAATAAATGAGTTAATGCCAAGGGATGGAGGGTATGATAGATGTGTAATCATCCTCCAACCACCGCTTGACTTTGGCACTAGACCTATTGGAGAAATATGCATATTAGGTATAGGTGGGTGTGAAAACGGGCCCATTATCCTTCCCTCCTGTACTTCTTTTACAATTTTTTCTTGCAACTGATTTGGAAATTGCCGAGCCGAAAGCAAATTCTCAGATAAAATAAAAATTCTTGGACCTGTATAATTTAACTTAAACCCGTAAGTGAATCCTTTTAATATTTCATTTGCTACATTCCTTATTGGATATTGGTGCAAAAAAGGTGCCAATGCAGACACCCTAATTGGGATTGAACCTAGTTCCCATATGTTTGGGTCCCGAGAATCGAGGATGTCTAGGGGTAAGCTGGGGGGTGGAAGCTCCATAAAGTCGACTGGATTGATGGACCCCTGGCCGGAAAGCCTGTCTTGGGCTGAAATAAGAAGCTTGCCTGTTAACTACATTTACAGAGAAGGGGCAGTTTACCATGGAATGATCTTGACCACACTTTATACAAATGTGCGTGTATGAGCATGGTTTCCTCACACAAAACCCCTGAAAGTTAAATGCATAACATTTGTTTACCCCTTGAGTTCCCGTAAGCGATACATTTTGACCCCCTGTCATATACATGACCCACAATTCTGTATCTACAGCTGACCAAGATTTGCTGGGATCCATAGCCAATTTTAGACGGAACTGCTCGTCGTAAAGTTTCCACCCTGAGGACCTACCCGCCCCAGCACGTACATCGTGCATGTATTTTAGTAAATCCTGATATTTACCTGTATGGACAGATGTATATATGCTCAAATAAATGAGAAAGGCATTTGTCCATTTCTCAATAGTTGTGATTTTTTGAGTATTCTTGGGTTTGCTTTGCATTTGCCCATCATTACCCAATATAAAAATTCGCTCACTAGCTGAGTCTTCAATATTTGAATTTCTTAGTAATAGTGACAAATCTACATATTTTCCATCAATAATTTTTTGTCTGATAGTCTCGTTTACATTATGGCCCAATGAATATTGAATTGAATTTAGCGGTGTGGGGATAGAACCCCCGTCTTGCGACAGAAAATTATTTGTACCTGTTGATTGGTTGGAATTTTGGGTCCCCATTCCGTCGCACGTCGGTGCCTGTTGTGTCGCCAATGGCAATGATCCTGTCGCCGATTCCCTCGGATCCTGAACCTGGGGCTGGGCCTCCCCTCCGACCTGTTTCTTACTCCTCTCTCTTCTCCGTCTTGTCCTTATGGGCGGCATGCAGAATCTCCGAATATCCTAAAATTATGAAGCCATCGAAAGCGTTCCAGGTATACAAAGTATCCTAATGCGATTGATTTGACTAATTTTTTTTTTTAATTTAACAGATGTTTTTTTGGTTACTTAACAGTTATTTTTTAGAAAAATTTTAACTCTCAATTTCTAAACCATCTGCTGGTTACAGGCCTTGATTGAAAAAGGAAGTACGGATGCTGTAATTTCAGAGTGATACACGAGATGCTTATAAATTCCCGGTCCAAATTTCCGGATAACGCAACAGGCTGATACACAAAATTATCAACAAAACAAACCAAATTTTAGATTTACACAATACATAAATCCCAATCAATATTAGCTTAAAGCAAAATTATGAGGAGAAAAGCTTTGATAACGGCATATATTTACAGACAAGCTGAAATATATGCAATTATATTAAATGTATTTTAGAGGAAATTGGATTTAATTCTACAAGTGGTAATCTAACTTATAGTCATAATTCCCTTTTTAAGGAAGACATTCTTCAAAATCATGTCAGTTTTGAACATTTTTAATATTCGAAACAACCAAAATGAATTTGAATTACCATATTTATACTGTATTCCGAAACTTCATAAAAATTCTTACAAACAAAGATACATAGGGGGTTCCAGTAAATGTTAAACCAAGCCTCTTTCTTTACTGCTTACTAAGATATTAACAGTAGTGAAGGAGAAACCTTAAGAGTACTGTGCAACAATATATTCGTATTCGAGAAGTGGTGTAAATCAGATGTGGATACTTAAAAATTCCAAGGAACTTTTGGAAAATTTGAAATCACAAGATTTTACCAAAATCAACAGCTTAAAAACTTACGACTTTTCAACCTTATACACAACAATTCCCCACGATAAATCAAAGTCCAGGCTTTTTGATATCATTGACAGCTGCTTTTCAATAAAAATGGAACTCGTAAATTTTCGAGTCGTTTGCAAAATTATTTTTTTAAAAAACATTCTGATTGTACACACAAGAACTCTACAGTTGACTTTAAAAAGATACTTGAGTTTCTGATTGACAATATCTATGTGGTGTTTGGAGACCAGGTCTTCCAACAATCTATTGGAATTTCCATGGGTACCAATTGTGCCCCGTTATTAGCAGACCTTTTTTGTATTCATATGAAGCAGAATTTGTCCAAAATCTTATACGTGAAAGGAAGAAAACACTTGCTGTGGCCTTCAACTCGACATTTAGATATATCGACGGCGTATTGTCAATCAACAATGGTTATTTCCATTCTTATGTCGATACGATATATCCCGGTGAGCTTGAGATAAAAGATACCACAGAGTCTGACACATCTGGTTCATATTTGGATATTTTACTTGAAAAAGACGTTAATGGTAATTTAACAAACAAGCTTCATGATAAACGTGATGACTTCAACTTTTCAATCGTCAACTTCCTTACTTATGCAGCAATATACCTTCATCACCTGCATACGGGGTATATATCGCTCAGTTGATTCGATACGCAAGAGCATGCTCTACGTATGTACAATTTCTAAAACGAGGTAAATTATTGACAACCAAATTGATGAAACAAGAATATCAGCTGTCTCGTTTAAAGTCATCATTTCGTAAGTTCTATGGTCGATACAATGACCTTGTCAGCAAATACAATTTATCATTGATTCAAATGCTGACTGACGTTTTTCATACTAATTGTTAGGCCATTATTTACACACTGAATTGTTGACAGATTTTTCTGTTATTTCCCGATCATGACAAGGAGCACACGGCGGGTGTGACCGGTCGGCAGGGGGTGCTCACTCCTCCATGGCACCTGATCCCACCTCTGATGTTTGGAGGTCCGTGTTTGCTCTGCTCCTATTTTGTATTGTTTAATGGATTTTGAGCTTGAGAACTGTTCGTTATCTCCATATATATTTCCTTAATGCCCTACTCCCGGGTCGCCTCATTTTAAAGCTTTGGATACCTTGGAGTTCTCCACTCCAGACATTCAAAATTTATCAGACCTTGCGGTTTGCGAAACAGGAGGTCATAGCACATGATTCTGGTAGGAGTTTAAAATCCTATGTCCATTAAACAGGAGGTCATATTAAGTTATTCAAATAGAGGTTTAATATTGTATGACCACTAATTACGAAGGTATATCAAGTGATTTTAATATGAGTTAAATATTTTGTGTACCATTAAATAGGTCAAATCAAGTGGTTTTATTAGGAGTTAAATACTGAGTGTCCATTTCGTGTTATTTGGTCATTTTGTAATTCTGCCATCCTGTATTGCTACCAGTCGAGTTCATAGATGAAAGATCAAAATAAAATACAGAAATCAAGTTCATTATTCCTTGGAACAATACAAATTGGGAGCAGAGCAAACACGGACCTCTATAAACATCAAACGCGGGATGAGGTGCCATGGAGGGGTAAGCATTCAACAGGTCACATCCACTGTTTGTCATGATCGGACTGGCAAACAGAAAAATCTGTAGTCAATTCAGTGTGAAAATAATGCGTGGCGTAACAATTTGTATGAAAAACGTCGGTCAACATTCGATTTGATGATAAATTGTGTTTGCTGACAAGGTCATTGTCAAAGAATTTTTAAAGTGATGACTTTAAAAGGCATTGTTCATATCATTGTATCATCAAATTGTTTGTCACTAGTTTGGCTTGTTTTAGAAATTGTAGATCATGCTTTTCCCTATCTAATGAACTGGAAGCATAATATATTGCTACAACAATAAGGGAAATTGACGATAGAAATGTCAAAGTCATCATGTTAATCATAAGGTTATTTTTATTAGGCTGTCATTAATGTCATTTCTAGTACAATATCCACATATAAAGCAGATTTGTTAGACTCGATGTTGTCTTATTTCGAGTTTAAAGGGATATATCGAATCAACGTAGGAATGAAAATGAATATTGTTAATTGATAAAACATCTTCGATTCACATGTATTTAAATATTATACTCTCATGTTAATTACTCGAATTTGATTCGTCGAGAAACATTTGTTAAAAAACTCTCTTACACTCTGAATTATGAAACCACGTCCTCCCTCCAGCGCGATAGAATTTAGCAACAGTCAACATTGCATGACGACGTGTGATATTAAAAAAAGGTGACTGCGCGGAATCTATGCGCGCGCGCTCATCTTTCTTTGTATTTATATATAACATTCAGTATAATATAATAAATACTGTATGTAGTTGAGTGTAACATTTAAAATTTTCACCCCGTGGAAAACAATTGTCAAACTCGGTTGACAGTGGTTTCTTGGGGTGAAAATTTTCAACGTTATCCTCATCTACATGCAGTATTTATTTATATAATGTCGAATTGGAGGCCAAAGAAAGAAATTTCTTTTCATGTACACTGTATAAGTTTTTGAATAACTTCTGCTTCATATGAATACAAAAATAAGTCTGCTATTTACGGGGCGCAATACCTATAACCTATTCCCTTGGGAATTCAATCAGATTGAAGAATATCTAAATATTAACACCTGTATGAAAGAGAAAATTCAGAAGTAATGTGCAAGAATATATTCGAGAAGTGGTGTAAATGAGATGTGGATATCGAAAAACTCCTCTAAGTTTTAGAAAATTTTAAATAACAAAATTTTACCAATATCAATAACATCAAAACCGATGACACTTCAACTTTTTATACAGCCTTGCCTACGATAAATTAAAGTCCAGGCTTTTTGACATAACAGACAGCTATTTTTTTTATTAAAATCAAACTCGTAAATTTACATACCTTGTCATTGTTCATTTGCAAAATTAATTTGTTAAAAACATTCTAATTGTACACATAAGTATTCCAAAGTTGATATTAAAAAGATGCTTGAGTTTCTGATTCACAATATCTATTTAGTTTTGGAAGATTAGGTCTTCCAACAATGAAATATGGAAATAATGAACAGTAATCAAGCTCATAAGTCCATTGAAACAACATAAATCAGGAGCACCCGTCGAGCGCTCATTGTCATGATCGGAAAATCCTAGACAAATCAGTGTTTAGATAATGGCCTAACAATTGTATTTGATGACAAGTTCATTGTATCTACCATAGATCTTGCGAAATGATGACTTTAAACGAGACTGTTTATATCCCTGTTTTATTAACTTGTTTGGAAATAGATTGATTCTGGTTATATTTTATAATTTCAAACTTTCTAAAAAGTCCATGGAGTTTTTATGTATCCACATCTGCTAAACATTACTTCTAAAATATATTTTTGTACAGTACTGCTGAGGTTTCTCCTATACCGTTGTTATAAATATATAAAGAAGCTTGGCAGAACATATACTGGAAACCGCAATGTATCTTTTTAAGGATTTGTATGTAGTTTAGGAATCCAGTATAGATATGGTTATTCAAATTCAATTTGGTATTTGGGAATATTAAAATATTTAAAACTGACGTATGATTTTGAAGAATTTCAATTGGGCAACACCTATATTGTTACAAAGTCAATGGAGCTTTAAATTCAATTTGGGGTGAAATTTATATCCCAACTTCCCTGTATATAAAAACAGAGTTATTAATGGCCTCTAACATTTCTTTATAATTTGTTCAATTCATTATAAGTGCAGAGAGGGAAATTTCTACCTAGTAGAACGACTGACACACTGACCACCATTTTTTCGTAGTAATGATTTCGTAAATCATCATAAACGAGAGATTTGAATATATACTTTGCTAAAAATTCTTGAAACAATCTCACTAAAAATTGAAGATCCGTAATGCTGTTTATATTTTTCTAACGTTGTTTCAAATGTTATCAATTTTTAAATTTGCCTTCCAATGCATTATAATTACAATACACAAAATACTTCTCACATAAAATCTTGTTTACTATACTGTTAAAAATATTTAGTTGTAATGTAATACGAGCCTACTTTGGACTCTTCAAAAATAAAAAATAAAAGATAATAAAACAAAATAAACATATGAAGGGTTTGTTTTACAAAAAAAAATTGCAATCAATTTTGAATTTCATTTTCTATTGATAAAAACTATTTTATGTACTTTTGATTATCGTGTCGAGAATTCATATTTATATCATTTACTCTATACAAAGCGGAATAACTAAATTTATGTGGCTTTGTTTTAAATATCGCATGCCTTTTTTTAACATATAAGTTGCAAAATGATATTCACAAGATTTTATGTAAGTTCTAAAAGATTGATTTTTCAATGCAAATTAAGCTGTAAAAATTACTAATCAAATATTGTTTTAATAATTTTAGTTACGTTTTAACAATATATATATTTAAACGAGAATTTTGAACTATTCTTTAGTCTCGATAAATGAAGGATGAATTATTCCATGAAATAACATAAAGATATTCACCCGAAATTATAGTGGTATCATTTCAGCTTTAAGTTGGGCGTAAACCTACATCACATAATACCGGGGGCAAAAAAAAAGCTGAATCTAGGTCGGAGAAAATTTCAAGTGGGAACTGTTAGTTTTATATTTATTTTTAACATATTGGTATGTAAAATTGCCAATTTACCTCTGACATTCTCAGGCTATTGCATAACACTACAATAATGACCAGTAATGAACACTGACCTACATACGACCTTCAGTGAAACGTATTCCTCTAGGCAACACTGATTTGGGTTACGATATGTATCACAACCCAGACATATCATTCAGGTGAAAATCAACCAAGTGTGATTGTTCGCCATGGTCCATTCTCTTGAATTGACTTTATATATTTGGAAATAGAATAAGATATTAGGTGAATCAGATATACACATACCTCATTTACGGTAAGTAAATTTTACCTAAATTTAATAGAATTAATTTTGTTTTCTCTACTGTTTTGATCTAGCAATTAAGATAAAACTAAATTCAATGTCGCATTAGTTTTAAAAACATGAATGCAAAAATGTTGGATAAATAAAAATTTATGGTTGCCTTTAAAATAAGGTATGTTTTACATTTGATCTTGTGAGGAAATCTGATTTTTTTTAACGAAGTATATTTGTAATCATAGGATTGATAGCATCAATTGTTTTGTTTATTGAGCAATGAATCTCAAAAATTGAGGAAATTGCTATTGTCGAGGTGATTATAAATTGGACATACACATGTCTTGTCGTCTGTAAACAATCTGACAATGTCTCGCGTCGAGTGGAGGTAAAAGTTCAACTTTTTGGAAATAAAATTGCATGCTGATACACAAATATAATAGATTAAATTTAAAGGCAGCTCTTCTATTATTTACAACATGCAGTAGGGATAAAAAAAAATAAGCTTACAGAAAGATAATCTTATTCTGAAGCTCATTAGTCAGGTGCTTTGATGCAAAATGTGGAATAAATATAGAACTTACTATACGAAAAGGTCACAGAATTAAAATACTTGCTACTTCGAGGGGTTATATATTTCTTTGTGAAAACTCTGGATATAATAAAGAAATTAAATCAAATAATATGTCTCTATATTATTTTACTCTTTTTTTTTTTAATTTAATCTAGATTCATCGTTATATATTCATTTTGAACGACCCTCTGTTCACAAAAATTAATTATTATGTTAAAAAAAAACCCAATTTTAACAGGAGGTGGAATCAAAAGTGATATTCAAGTGAACTTTCTCCACCATACAGGATAAAATTTGAGACAAATTATTAATGAATATAAAGGTTTTATAAAGAAAGCATAATAAGTAATCAATGTTAACGTTTTCGCTTCTCCCAGAGGCACATCCTTCCTTGAATGTTTTTCTTTTCCTTTAGCTAGAAAACGAATGAAAAACTATATCTAAAGCTTCCACAAAACACACAATTATTTTGGAGAATATAATTTTTGTAGTTATGTATCTACTTTGAATTTTAAATGGGATAAACCCTAACCCAGACAAAAAAGTTGATGAAACAAGAATATCAGCAGTCTCGTTAATTTAAAGTTGTCATTTCATAAGTTGTATGGTCCAAACAATGACCTTGTCAGCAAATACACAATTTATCATTAAGTCAACTGCTGACTGACGTTTTTCATACTAAATGTTAGGCAATTATTTACACACTGAATTGTCGACGGATTTTTCCGTTATTTCCCGATCATGATAAGGATTACACGGCGGGTGTGACGGGTCTTCAGGGAATGCTCACTCCTCCATGGCAGCTGGTCCCACCTCTGATGTTTTAGAGGTCTGTGTTTGCTCTTTTCCAAAATATGTAGTGTTTAATGGACTTTTGAGCTCGAATACTGTTCGTTATCTCCATAAATTTTATTAATATGAAGACGGAAGGGGATTATTAATGAAGGAAAAATGTTCTTTTCTTTGAAGAATTCGATCGGATATTAAGGAACTTCTAAACA
Source organism: Saccostrea echinata (assembly GCF_033153115.1). Taxonomy (NCBI): domain Eukaryota; kingdom Metazoa; phylum Mollusca; class Bivalvia; order Ostreida; family Ostreidae; genus Saccostrea; species Saccostrea echinata. The sequence continues at coordinate 7,162,067 of NW_026889772.1, forward strand.
CTAATAAAAATGCTATTTGGACTTGGAGAAAAATACATCATATAGAGGTGTGAATATGAAGTCTATTTTCTTCATTTTCAACATAGGGTACCTGTCTTATTTTCGCAGGAAAAATGTTCAAAGACAACTGACAATTCTTAAACAGAAATCACTGTTGTTTACTTACAATTGGAAAATTAATGGGAATAATGAATTCATTTACTTATTCTTGGTCTAATATAATGCTAGGAATATTTTAATCCATTGCAAATTGATTAATTAACTGTAAATAACCATTTTTGCTAACTTACTCCTAAGGACAGATCCCTAACTGCATAAAACTACCAAACAAGTAGAACTCTTTAATGTGCATAGTTTAAAGCTTCCTTAATTGTAACAAAAAAGGACAAAAAAGTAAACTTATCATATGAAAAGCCCTTCACTTACATCTAGAAACTTGGTACAAAGTGTTACAAAAAAGTATCTTTAATTTTTTTTACGTTAATTTTTTTTTTTCAAAATTGAACATATTGTTCATGTAATTATTGAAAGAAAAAATCCTTGGGGCTGAAATGTTTATAAATTGGAAGGTGTCAGGGTCCAATCCTTAGGCTCCTGAAGTAAAATTCAAAAGAAACTTAATAACAGAATATTACCTCCATAATAAATGAGGTATTTTCTTAATTTTCTTTTAAAAAAGCTATTTTGCATAATACTGATTTGAACCTGTCATTTCTGTATCGCCATATGAAATTATTTAGAGATGCCTTAATTAACTCGTATAACTACCCTAGAAAGTAGAATCAATATCCCCCTATATAACTAGCTCTTTGACTACAAATTTCCTCTACAAGTTCATAAAAAAAACCCCTCAAACTCGCAAAGTATATTTTCAACATCATAATTTAAAATGATAATCTTGAAAACACTTTACAAAAAACTTGATACAATCACACTATGTGAAAAAATATAGATCTCGTAATCTCAGTTACATTTCATCAAAATATCATTTTTATGAAGAATTTTGAAGTAATCTATTTTTCAATGATGAATGAGATACAAATGATGAATTATGGAATGAGATTACTACAAAATATTTGTCAAGCAACCGCCACCTCGTATTACAATACTACCATAGGCAAAGAAGGTGCATATCATTGAAATGAACTTTTAAAAAGTCTTCTTCTTCTTTTTTTTTAAAAAAAAGGGGGGGTGTAGTTCCTGATAATTCATATTTTAAATTGTCGCTTTAGATGACTTCTTATTTACAGCAATACAGGTAGATATGGTAATGACCATTAAGGATTGGTGACCTTCAGTGACACGTATTCCTCTGTATTCCTCTAAGCAATATTAACTTTGTGTGGGGTTACGACTTAAACACTGGCCCACTATGTATAACTGCTGTGCCCATTTGAGAGTTCTAGAAATATTTCTATTAATATCAACAACACTAAATTTTTTTGATTTTATGTTTGTTTCTGTTTGTTTCTTTTTTTAAATTATTCATATTCTTCGTTATTGTATAAAACAATGACGCAAGGTATTTTCTTCTCTTTCGAATCGCTGTACTAAAGCCCAATTTTGTAAAGAATGAAATTTCTAGGTCAGCAATGGCTGTGACCACTTCCACTTAATGCAAACTTAATATTGGGTGTGTCATGTATGTTACAAGGCGGTTAAGAAATTCAATTCAATTTTCAAAAAATGCTTAAGAAATATTATTTCAGATGCACATTATCTATATGCACTGCTCACTAATGAGCTCCAATTCCATGGTAATTTTATGCAAATAGATTTACAGTGAATCTGTCCTTTTATTTAAATTTGAATTATAAAAATAAAAACTATGGTGTAATGCAGTTTGTAATAAATTCAAGTATTCTTAGCATAAAAAAATTAAGATGAGGTAATTTGATACTTTATTTGCACGTATTTTCCCTATTTATTAAGCAACAGCAATTTCTGTTAAACAATACTTCATTGATTTTAAACAATTTTCCAGGGGGAGAATTACAAGTACCCTATGTTGAAAGTGAAAAAAAAATTAACTCAGTAGTTTCCGCTTTACACAAAATAATTCTCTAAAAGTCCAGTTTTGTTTACTTTGGTATATAGATGGTCCTTAAGTCTAAGAACTGCTGGAGTAAATGAAAATTGTAACACATAAATGTTATTCTGTATAATGTCAATGCAGATGTAGACTTATTTAGGTTCAGTGACCCTTAATTAAAGTACATATGTTGTGACTGAGCGGGACATTTAGCCCCTGCATATGACATTGCTTGCACTCTAGTGATTCATCGTAGATGATTTCATTAAAGTATTTGTTTTTAAAAATTGCATTGTGAATTTTAAAAAAGAAATTACGAAATCATTTCACCTTTTCAATACTGAATAGGTCTGTTGATTGTTGCCATAATCCACGGTTCTTTCAAAAGGCAGTTTATTAAAACGCGGTATGTACCAGTGTTACATTGAAATTGGATTTTTTTAATGGGCACCTAATAGACCGTACGTCCAAAAGTCCACTCTTGTTTGCTTCAAGGACACAAATGAATCTAATAGCTGTTAAAAAGGATCGAGAAAGCAAACGTATACACATGTGTTCGTTTGGTTCACAATTCATTGAGTTTTTATTACTAGTATTTAAGAAATGACAAATGAGTAATTTTTGATGATAATCCTATGTAATGGGAATAATCGATGTGGTAAGCTAAGAACATTTGAATGAAATATAATAAAATTAATATACATACAATGTTAATATAGTTCTGATACAGAGCATATAATACTAGGCAAATATGAAAAAAAAAAAGTTTAAACTTTGGAAGAAGTGATCTTTGAAATTGTATAGTGGTTATAAATGTCGTGCAGGAAATATCAAACTGACGAGGACATCATATCTATATGAAAAATAGCCGAGCGCCCCTTCTCTGACTGCCCCTGGTGCATTTATCCTGTTCAAAAAAATATATTTTCTTTACAATCGGTTTTGAATAAGTTCCGTCAAGAACATGGCACGAATTTCCTCAGTTCATAACAAGCCTGTTTTGCTCTGGATTATAATATATGATATATAAATAAGATACAGCTTTTACACGACATTTACTTATCATGATATTAGTTCATGTAATGAAATATCAGGGCACTCTCAAAATGAAAATTAATACTTGATTCTGCGAATCAATCAGACGTAATCAGTAATTGACACTCTCTTCGGCGCGTTAATTGTTATTTGCAAGTTGAGTTGTCGATTCCTTTCAGCACGGAAGCCAATACACAGAAAAATTGTATAAATTCATGCAGGTAGACAGGAAATCTATGTATGTTCATGTTAGTTTGCCAAGGGGGAGAGTGATATCCCGTGTTGTAAATTTCTCTCTTTCTTTGCAGTTGTTTACACAGTGCGGTACATTGACAAGTTTACTTGCAGTGTGAGAAACAGGAAGTGACCAATACATACTTAGTACGCTGACATACGCACCAGTCCGGCCAACAGTTTTCTCATCAGTAAGCAAAAAAAAAACATCTTACGTGTAAGTAGAATATGCAATCTTTAAATGATTTTTTTCTGAGAATGATTACTCAGTAATTGCACCTTTAAAGATAATTTTCTGTACAGTTTAGTCAATGTAAAGTTTATCATATCTGTCATGCAGTAATTTACATTGTTGTGTTTGTATATTTTTGAAAGTACTTAGTGTGTTAGGACGATGATATATGCGTTGTTTGATCTCTTACACACATACGATCCTAAATTCAAGAGATGCCTTTTTTACTGCTTTTATGTTCCAGGTTCATTATCTTCATTGTAGGGATTCTCTGCAATATTGCATTCATATGTAAACAATACCGGTTGAGAGCGTGTAAGGAGGATGTTGTGTTCATTGATCACTTAATACATCTGTAACTCATTGCAACATGTGGTTGGTAAGTGATAAGATATGTATATGATAGTGTCACTGTGCTATGTACTTACTGCTAATTTCTGTGAAGATAAATATTTTCTGACTAAATGTGCCTGTTTTAGAGTGTCAGTTTATACTTGCATTGCATACCTATTTATCTAAAGACCTAGCATAGTAAATAGTAATTTTTATCTATGATCTGAATTCATTGTTCATCTAGAGCAGACCTTATGTCACTTGTTTTCTGCCAATATTTCGATGACGTGCCTATTTATACGTTTCACAGGCAGACTTTCCCTGTCTTTTTGTTGCTAATCAGGGTCCTCTATCACCCATGTGATCGGAATTCCTCCACTTATTGTACAGAGTGTCAACATTAATTCTACATACTTTGTAGGGCTGATGAACCGCAGAAATATGTTACGGCAAACAAAAATCAATCGCAGTTGATCAAAGAAAGGGAGGACACTTCTAGTGAAAGACAATCAGCAAAGCTTGTAATTTGGGAAACAGATTTGTAAAAATGTTTGTGAACAGATTTTCGTATTTGACCAAGCAGTAGCAATGAATTACACACAATTTCTTCCTCTGTTGGAATTAACTCTATCAGAAACAGTTGAACAGAAGACAAGACTTCGAAAAAACGTCAAGCATGTTAACTCGGACATAATGGCGCGAACAAAAGCTCTACACGACGCAGTTGACAGAGCATGTGGACTTCTCTTGAAGTGGACGGGAAGCGTGATATCCAAGGAAATGAAACGACTGGACACACACGAGCAAGATCTGTTGAACATTATAAATCGGGTGACAGAAGAGATTGATGAGGAAGACAGTCTGAAGAAAAAACAGAACACCATTCACGGGAAAGACGGTGTTCTCCCAGAAATACACCGACTGACTGAATTTCAATATGTTTCTTTGAATTTCACAGTTGGTCAAACCCTAAGTGACGAATTCATGAAAGAATTATGCGGGTCTACACAAATATATCAAATAACACCCCCGTCTTCCATTTTAAAAAATCGCCGGAATACAGTGCCAAACATTAGACTCTCATTGGTAGCAGAATTTCAGTGTCATGGTCCGTGTCCATCTGCCAATGTCCACGCAATCGCTCCAATATCGGACACAGAAGCCTGGGTGTGCTGTGGGTGGGGCAACAAGGAAATCGACCTTTACAGTACTAGTGGCGACAAAAAAGTCAATGTTAAACTTGATATTAACGTCAACCACGTCGTTTTGACAAAAACTGGCGATCTTCTGGTCTCAAGCTATAATGGACAAACCATCAAGAAAGTGGATCAAAGCCTAAAGGTCTCAACTTTTGCTGACCTTACCTTTTTTTCTCGTGGAATGACCTTGGCTGAAAATGATTGTGTGTATATTTGTGGAACAGAAAGAAACGGAAGTTCCGGGCCGTCAACGAAGGATAATCGTCGGAATATAATCGCAAAATATTCCTTGGATGGGACGCTTATTTCCGAATTGACAATTTCCCCACATGATGCACACCGAATAACTTTGACAAGTGACAACAATATCTGCTTTTCAGATTACGAAAACAGCAACAAACGCCAGATAGTACTAATGGATGAAAACGGCCAGGAGTTGTGCAAATACGGAGGACCAACGCAGCATGAGCAGGAAAGTCCATTTTACCCCCTTGATTTAACATGTGATCACTATGGACATATCATAGTGTCAGACTGGAACAACGATTGTGTACACTTACTGAACAAAAACACAGGCTTTTTACAATTTCTTGTAGAACAAGGCGAAGGCATTCAAAATCCCAGTGCAATAGCCATTGACAGAGAGGGGCGATTGTGGGTGGGAAATGCTACTGGTCTTATAAGAGTTTACAATTACTTCAGCTGGTAGTGTGGCTCTGGTGTTGTTTAAGGAATGACAGACATGACACGTAGGCATACTAGCGCTTCGATCAAGAAAAATATGCCTACATGCAAGTTTGTGTAATTTACGCACCAATAACGTTCACAAAGCTAAAAACCATTCCTTATATTTACGTTTTAATGCTTTAAAATCAACAAAACTACATTCAATATTTGAATTTTTTGCTGCCCTATATCATATCTGAAACGTCATTGAGATGCCACAATTACACGCATTTTTCCGTGTATTTTTACGCGTGATAAACACGAAAACGGGACTCAAATTAGTTTTAAAGTTGGCTTAGTTAAACAACACAGCAAATGTAGATATAAGTTTACAATTACTTCAGCTGGTAGTGACTACTGGCTACTGGTGTTGTTTGAGTTTACAATTTCTTTAGCTAGTAGTGAGGCTACTAGCTGGTGTTAAAAGAATAATATATTTAATTCACTTGGTAGTAGGGCTGCTTGTGTTGTATATACATGTTTGTTTACAATTACTTCAACTGGTAGTGTGTCTGCTGATGCTGTAAGACTTTATAATTACTTCAGTTGGTACCGTATTGTGGCTGCTGGTGTTGAAAGGGTTTACAATTACTTCAGTTGGTACCGTACTGTGGCTGCTGGTGCTGAAAGGGTTTACAATTACTTCAGTTGGTACCGTACTGTGGCTGCTGGTGTTGAAAGGGTTTACAATTACTTCAGTTGGTACCGTACTGTGGCTGCTGGTGTTGAAAGGGTTTACAATTACTTCAGTTGGTACCGTACTGTGGCTGCTGGTGTTGAAAGGGTTTACAATTACTTCAGTTGGTACCGTACTGTGGTTGCTGGTGCTGAAAGGGTTTACAATTACTTCAGCTGATAATGTAGTGCTAGTGTGCTAATCGTTATACTTCAGCTGATAGTGTGGCTAAAGGTGTTGAAAGATTTTTTATCTAGTGTGTCCGCTGGTGTTGTAAATGTTAACGATTTCTTCAGCTCCTGGTCTGGCTACTTGGTTGTTATAGTTTACAATTACCAAGCAGCTAGGAGTGTGCGTATTGGTATCATGATATATATTCCTTTTTTTTCAAATTAGCTACAGACACTCGAGACACTCAATATGTGCTCATTGTGACTCGTTATTGATATGGCAAAGGTTATGATTATATTGCTGGCAATTAAATACTAGTTCTTAAAACTGGCTTTAAGTGTCGCCTGCAGAGTGGAGCGACATTTAGGGATTACTTAACTCGGTGTGTCTGTCTGTCTGTCTAGCTGTCCGTCTTGCACATCTTATATGTCGAGAAGAGGTATGGATTTGATGTTTTGCAAATATATTGCTTGGCACTATCGCTTTTGTAAATTACCATGGCTACCAACCTCGTGACTCTTGACATTTGATTTACTTTTCAAAATAGTTCACAGTGTCGATATACAGCATATTTTACATTTAAAGGTAAATCTATGCTATTTAGCATATATACTGTTTGTCATTAAACATTATGAAAATTCATGTAATGAAAATGATGACTGTGCCTGCGTTCATCTATGCAGGTAGATACAAAGACTAACGAAGAGGAACCTATACTCTCCTCTGCTTCATTTTCAGAGGACTTAAATTCGACGTTAAACAAAATATAATATATACGCACACACGCATAATTAAATGACCAGCGAAGAAAAGGAGGGGTCAGCTTATACCCCCGTTTTCTAAGTGCCTGTTGCATGTAGGACCAAATTTCAGAATTTTCATACATATTACTCTGTGTTATATCTTTCTTGATTTTAAGGACAGATGATACAAACACATTTTTATCAAAAAAATTGAAAATAACAACTTGAGTCATGTTTATATAATTAAAAGGAAAAGTTTAACCGAATAGATTTTAATTCTTTATTAAAAGTGAAACAAAAACGGGATTTAACGTGACAGAAATTTGTATAGACTTATAAGGATGGTTTCAGAAAGGTAGAATTTTGAACACCATGGAAAGTTTACAATTCCTTAATAATTTAGAAATTTATTATTCGCATCGTTAACAACCAAAATACGTCAAAAAATATATACCATACCAGGGATCCATTTTTTGTTTGTATCATCTGTCCTTAAGGCAGTACCTGCTTCTTTCAGTTTTCAAAGTTTGTAAAGAATTACTGTAAAACTTTGTAACCAAACTTGGGATATACATGTTCTTGAGACTTTTATGCAAAATCTATGTGATCAATGATGTAAAAATATGCTTTTTTGTTTACCTTAGCTATAACTCTAAATATATTTAAAAGAAAAAAATTGCATGTAAACAATTTGATTTTTCGACATTTTCAAAATTATGGTATTTTGTAATTTTTTTCGGGAGAAATTGAGCAAATTTAACATGAATTTATTTATATTTTCCTTTGAAAATCTTCATTGATTCTCTTAGCAATTGAATAATTTAGATTTTCAAAAATTTTGGAGCATAACTTAATAAAACATGAGATCATACTTCTCTGTGATAAAATTTAGCTGTTTAATTTCGAAGGGTATATACTCTTATGAAAATAAGCAAAAAAAAAAAAAAAAAAAAAAAAGACGTTAATGGTAACCTAACAACAAAGCTTTATGATAAACGTGATGACTTCAACTTTTCAATCGTCAACTTCCCTTACTTATAGCAATATACCCTTATCATCTGCATATGGGATTTACGTCTCTGAGTTGATTCGATACGCAAGAGCATGCTTTACGTATGAACAATTTCTAAAACGAGGCAAGCTATTGACAAACAAGTTGACGAAACAAGGATATCAACAGTCTCGTTTGAGGTAATCTTTTTGCAAGTTTTTCGGTCGGTACAATGACCTTGTCAATACATACAACCTATCATTGAGTCAAATGCTGATTGACATTTTTCATACTAATTGTTAGGCCATTATTTATACACTGAACTGTCTACGGATTTTTCCGGTTTTTGTTTCCCGATCATGACAAGGAGCACACGGCTGGTGTGACCGGTCTGCAGGGAATGCTCACTCCTCCATGGCACCTGATCTCATCTCTAAATTTTGAAGTCCGTGTTTGCTCTGCTCCAAATTTGTATCGTTTCATTGGACTTTGGAGATTGAATACTATTCCTTATCTTCATATTTTTTGGTAAGGTATGTCTTATATGGTTTTTTTTATAAGCCTATAAGTTGTTTTATTTAAATTATAAAAATATTTGATTGACAGAAATATTTGAAATATCGATCCTACCTTAATTTATTTATGTGTATTGAATTTTGAGAGGCAGTTTCCATTCAGTCTTGTTGAAAGAAACACCTTATGTGGATTCTCAAAAATTCCAAAAACAACTTTTAGAAAATTCTAAATCTTCAAATTTTTCTGAAGTCAGTTCCACTATCACCTGCATATGGTGTTTACATGTATTTCTCCAACTCATACGATTTTTAAGAGCATGCTCTGAGTGCGATCAAATTTAAAATCGAGGCAGGCTACTGACAGATAGCTTGATGCTTCGAGGATTTCAATAACCTAAAAGTCAACCTTAAAGTCAGCATTTCGTAAATTCTATGCTCGTAATAATGACCTTGTAAGAAATTATATAACCTATGATTGGGTCGTATTTTGGCCGACTGTTTCCATATTGTTAGGTCTTTGCTTTTAATGTTCCGTTTACTTGATCAATACATAGGGCTCAAGGCGGGTGTGACCAGTCAACAAGAGATACTTACTCCTCCTAGGCACCTGATCCCACCTCTGGAATTTTCGAGGGTCCGTGTTTATGCCCTGTTCACAGGTTTGTATTGTTTGAAGATTGTTTGAGATCGATCAATATTTGTTATCTTCACTTTTTCCTTATTGCTTAGAGTACAAAGGGAAGATTCCAAAGGGGATCACTCAAAGTTTTAAGAATAGGATTTGTCTGTATCCATGCAGTGAAGTGTTTTGTTCTGAAGTTCTTCCACTCTTGAAATATCCTCGTTGAAGAGAAATTGTACAAAGATGTTTGAGTGCGTTAATCTGTTTTTTGGATGATGAATCAGTGTTAAATCATTTGAGATGTAGTATCTATTTTAAAGAACAATCAATGTTTCTAAAGTATGAGATTGTTTATTATCTACGCTTTACTCTGATTTTAATATATCATTAAGATTAGGCTATTGTTAACTCTCCGAGTTAACTCTGCTAAGAATCATAGCTGTTTCTTAATATTTTCCATTCCACAATACTAGTATTTGCATTTCTTCTATTTTATTTATTATTATTGTGTCGTTTACTAAATAATGGATTGGAAAAATCGTCATGTAATCAAACTCAATATTAGATTTGAAATTGGTAAAAGACAAATACAATTTATTTGATACTGTTTGATGTTCTTTTTTAAAAAGTGACCCAGTGATTTAGGATATATACAGATATCTTGAGTTGAGAGCTCGTTTTCTGGCTTTCTCCAATCCGTCCGTCTGTCTGTCCGTCCTCTGTAAACTTTTCACATTTTCCACTTCTTCCAAAGAACCACTGGGCTACTTTTAACCAAAGGTGACACAAACCATCCTTTGGTGCAGAGAATTCATAGTTGATCAAATGAAGGACCAAACTCCCGTCCATGAGGAAATAATCAAGAAAAGTCAACAATACGTTAGGATGATTAAAAAAATCTCCTCGTGAATCACTGGGTCAGTGATAACTCAAGTGGAAACTTTCTGAAGTAGCGTAGGTTTGAAATTGTTCAAATCATGACCCCCGAAGGTAAGATGGGACCACAATAGAGATAAAAGTTTTACATTAGAATATATGAGAAAAATCTTTGAAGATCTTCTCAAACACCCTGGACCAGAAGGAACGAAATTCATGCAAAAGCATTCAAACACATAATATAGATTCTAAATTGTTCAAATTACGGACACCGGGGAAGGATGGGGCACAATATGGAATCAAAGTTTAACATTGAAATATTTAGGAAAATCCCAAGAATCACTGGATCAGAAAAATGAAACTTATGTGAAAGCTACCAGACATTATGTAAATCTTAAATTGTTCAAATCATGGTTCCTGGGGGTAAGGTAGGGCCACAATAGGGAAAAATAGTTTTACAATGAAATTTATACGAAACATTGAAATATAGAGGAAAATCTTTCTTTTAACATCTTCTCAAGAACCATTGGAACAGAAAAAATGAAACTTATGTGAATGCTTTCATAAATGATGGAGATTTTAAAACATGGCCCCCGGGGGTAGGGTGGACCCACAATAAAGGATCAAAGTTGTATATAGGAATGAAATATATAGGAAAAATCTTCAAATATCTTTTTCTCAAGAACCACTGGACCAGAAAAGAAGAAACTTAAGTGAAAGCATTCTGAGGTAGCATAGATTCCAAAGAAACACTACAGAAAAATTAATTTGCACACATTTCCAAGTTGAGTGGATTCAATTTTTTTTCCAGATAATGGACCCCCAGGAAAGAGTTAGCTAAAATCGAGATCAAATTATACATAATGTATGTATTCAGGAAGAGAATTTTCTTCTCAATAACTGCAATGCCATGTAAATCAAATTGATATTGAAACCCCTTTGAATTAGGGGCCATAATAGGGGGTAACAATTTTTTTTAGGAGGAGCATAAAAAATCTTTTAAAAATCCGAGGAACAGCAAGAGTTAAACTACCTCAGGTGAGCGTTGTTGCCTAGGGTTTTGTTATAGATTGAAGTGAAAAATACTTGTTATTTTCTTCAAGTTAAAACTGACATTAAATACTACACAATACTAAATCATGGTGGGAATCGAATTTTCCAGTCTAACAGACTTTTGACGCTGTTTAAAGAGACCTAGACACAGTTGAATTGTTTACATTTTAAAATTCTGTTTTTATTTAGGAAAAAAAACAGTTAAATGAATTGAACTTACATGAATATTTTTAGAATCCAATGACAACGACATTAAATTATCATACAAATAAATGATTATAAACAGTTTGCCAGTGTATTTTCTGTAAAAGTGTAAATGACAATTTCCTCTCAGAAGAAAAATTTTACATTTTCTCAGATTGCTCTAAAATTTTGACCAGGCCATGGCCCTGGGTAAGGGACGGTCACAAAAAAAAAAACAAAACATACAAGTATTTTAGGGATGTCAATTGTACTCGGACAGCTTAGTCGAATATCGGATGCTTTATTCGAACGATAGTCGAGTACTCGTTGAAATTAAATTAATTTTCATGTCATATTTCCTATCTGTTTTAAACAGACTGCTAGCCTGTACAATATTTAATCTACGCTACCATTATATTGAATTATTATTATTGAATCGTTAATATTTACGTAGTAATAAATATATGTGTCCAATGTATTTGATTTCAAATATAAAATTTACTGCACATTTTATCTATTTACAGAAAATCAAACGCTTGCATTTATCCTTTCTTTTCATGCTGCTAGTACATGTACCCGTTGTTGATTTCTTACCTGGAGCCATTTGAATATTAATGTGTCTCGTCAGTGACCCGTGATTGTTAAACAATAAAAGCGTAACTCTTATAAAAACAAAGAGAGCCTGTGATAAATTTTAATTATGAGAATCAATACAATTTTAAAATGATTGATATTAATGTCAGAAAGAAATACCTTTCAATTATGCTCATAACTGTCCCCCAATTTACATGTAATTACAAATTTACAACAGCTGTTTTATTATTCTTCATTAATTGATAGTTGCATTACACGATATCTTACGGAATTGCCGGTTGAAACTTTACAATTTGGATCTGACATCTTTTAAAGTATGCCAATGCATGTTTGCCGAACAAAAAAAAAAATCCTTTGAACAATTAACGAAGACCGGTTAAGCCTTTCCCTGAGTTTTACTCACGAGAACACTGAACACTGATACGTTAATAAATGAACTGAGCAGATCCATTTTTTTTTACCTTGAATTTAAGATTAAGTAGAGAATTTTTAAAGAATAACCGACTAAAAAAATTTTTGTCGATAGTCGGTATGATCGAACGATAGTCGAGTACTCGAATATTCGTTGACATCCCTAAAGTATTTACAAAAAAATTATTTTAAGGAATTCAATGATAACTTTTAACCTTATTTCAGCTTCTTCGTGTATTAATTGATAAATGTTTCTTTATCAAGGCAAATCAATGAAATTCCAAAAATGGGACCTACAAGTCTAATATGGATTTTTTATTGTGTAATTTTATAAGGTAAGCACAGACACTGTGCAGGTTTAAGAAGTCGGAGTTACCCTGCTTTCATTACCAGGCAAGCTGATGCAAAACAATCAAGACACACCTTACTTAGAAAAGTGGCGTAAACTGTATTCTGTGAAATCACATATTTTTGTGGGTCAAATTTTCGAGGTTTGAAGAAAAAATAATGGTTCGTGGGGGTTTGATTTCGCGGCTGGGGAAGTGTTGAGTAGTTATGTCTGTGAAATTTTACATTTTGTGGTGGACATGAATTCATGGTTCTCTTCGTACCTCGAAAATAACGAAAATTAAAACCCCAACGAAAATAAGTGAGTTCATAGTATTTCGAATCATGAAAGCAATTGTAAGGATATAATAAGTCGAAATAATGATTTAGATATTTTTTTTCGAAAATTGTGCAATGAGGCAATCTGATATTTATGGATCTAATTACAGAGAGTAAATTTTATTTGTTTCACGTTCAAGTCGTGATAATCAGGGACATTGTGGCATCACTTTCTCTTATTATGAAGAAAAGTCCAAAGTGGAAGGACCAGTGCATCTTGGACCAAATAGACTGCAACAGTTGCCAGAGCAGAACTGAAATAAGGTCTTGCCTGCCCATGAGTGGCATGACGTAATTCAATTTTTTTTCTGTAGGAGTTGTTTCCCTTTGACTTTACTGAACTAACACATATCCATAAAGCAGTGGTGATGGTTGATGGGTACCAGGTCTTGTCCACTCGTCAGTGGGCCCCTGCAGTGGTATCCTGTCAGGCACTCGGTTGCACCAACCGCGGTCTGCGAGATTAGGGACTACTACATGTAAGTCTGCGGTATTGACATATTAGCAAAGGAGGAAGTGCCAGTGGAACAACACACAACTGGCCAGCTCCAAGAGCTATCACAACCTAGGAGAGCAGAGCCTGTAGCTTACGCATAATCTTCCTTAAGTGAATCGCCAAGCCCCAAAGTCTTTTTAGCTATTGCTCAATTAAATGTACTTGTAAGCTGAGGTATCTTGCATCCTTTTGTTTGTTTACGATTGTAATAACAATTTCTACCGAACATTATCGAAAACATCTTTCATAGATTATAATCTAATGTATCAACGAAAGAAAAAAGTGAAAATCTTAAGAATTTTCGAAGAGTTATATGTGCCTGAAACATTTTTGACATCTCTGCTGCTGGACAATCTAGTCCTTAGCTGAATCTTTCTGTCTTCATCTACATTTTACCCCCTTACCCGGAGCATCCTGGAGATGGTTTCCCCCGAAAATCAGGCTTCTAGCTACCGTCTTCTAGATCTCTTCTTAACCACTATCATATTGACATTCCCTCTCGGCTGTTACGGTCATAGCCTCAGCTGACCATGGCACTGACTGCTCTCTACTTTGTCTGGCCACACATTCCTACTGCTGCCATCATCTTTCAACGTGATGCTTTTGAGGAACATTGTGCCACCTTTACACGTCTGCCATCCTGCTTGCCTGTAATCAGACACCAGATCGCCATACTTTGTATGCTTGCGTTCGTGGGTTATAAAATTGAGTCTCGGATGGTACCGTCAGCTCTATCGCCATCAGTTTCTTCATGCTCTCAGATATCTTTCGATAATCTCTACTATTGGTGGGAATATAAGCTTCCTCCCAAGGTCGACACCAGCTCCCCGTCTCTGACCATTGTTGTCGGGTATTTTGTAGAAATGAATTTAAGCACTGAGTTCGGCTTGGAAATAAATTTCTTATGCTACACAGATGTTTGCTGTCAAATTACACTAGAAATTAACAGGAATAAAATATAAAATACATTTACAAAAATATTTTTAACTGGTAAACAGTAAAGGTAAACAGAAAGCTTACCAGGAATCCAGGCATTTATGCAAAATAATACTTTATATCAGATCAACAGTCTTCTACCGTAAAGGAAACAAGTACAGGGGTTCAGAATTGGAAGGTTTTGTGCTTTTATACTATGCGCAGGAATTAAAACATGCATAATAGTAAGATTTTAAAAAACCCAGTCAGTTATTAGTCAGCAGTCAAGTTAAGATAGGTCACCTAACCGGAAACCCGTGGGTATAGATCTACGGTCGTAAGCGCCAGGGTCAAAATTTGAAGTACTTCATCGAAAATTCATGACATCTCTTCGTGAGAGAAAAATTATCGAATGGGACATAAAACAAGACAAATGCACACACACTCAATCATTCCTACATGGAATTTTATATTTCTCCTGAACATAATCTTTGTCAAGCATTTTTGATTGAAACAGTGAGCAAATCCAATTAAACAATATAAAATTGAGAGCACATCCCTGGAAATACCAGAGTTAGGATCTGATGTCATCCAGGAATAAGTATTGCATGTCTACCTGTCACACACATGCAGCGGGGACCCTAAGTTTTGATAAGGTAAACAGATCGTGTAATCAAATGGCAAATTAATATGAAAATAATGGCCTAGGCTAAAATTTTATATGAAAAACGTCAGTCAACATTCAACCCAGCAAAGGCTGTAATTTGCAAACTATGTTATTGTAGCGAGCATAGAATTTAATTGTTCATTTTAAACGAAATCGTCGATACCCCTCAAACATCAACATATTTTTCAGTAGTCAGCATCAACAAATTGATTCTATGCATATCGTTAAACATGCTCTTACCAATAAATAGCTTCAAGTACAACGTAGGGGGCTGTAGCTTGGAAAACAAAGTGAGGAAATATCATAATTTTATGAATAATTTTGATTATCTTCTTTCCCTGGAAGGAAGGTAAAGGTGTAATATATAGCTTTAAGTACAATAAGAAGGGATGTGGCTTGGCGAACAAAATGAGGAGATCTTTAGAACTCCCATATTTCACTGCTCCCATTCCCCAGGTTTGGCTTACTTTTATTATATCATATCATTATAACACTTTTCCAAAATCTAAAGTACTGCAAATCTATACGTCAGAGGATTATTTGGGGATTTCTGCTGTAGATTTTATTTTAAAGGTAAATTTTAATTGTAAATTTTATGTAGAATTTACTAACCTCACTGATGTCAATGTTAAAAAGAAAAGGCCTCTGACATCTTTTAATACTTACAGTGTAGTAGTATTATGTCGATCATTAGGTCTACACACCAGATGCTTATTAGAGATTTAAATGGCTTGGAAAAATGTAAATTTTCATACATTGACTTGCAAAGACATTTTTGACGTTATCGAAAATTAGAAAAATTGTCAAATTTCTAAAAAAAAGCCCCAAGTTTGAAGAATATCAAACGATTTAGCACAGGAACATATATAAAGAGGATATTCAATGTTTTGCTGTTAGATTCCTGAGTGGGACAGGATTTTCTGATATTCTCACGAGCGCGAACCTCGAGTGAAAATATCAGAAAATCCCGCCTCACGTGTGAAATAACTCAATATCCAAATTCAAACAATGGAATTTTTTGTTTACATTATTTTTTTGGTTTTTCGTTTTGTCCCTAACGCCTTTTATAGTTGTCTTTTCGTAACAAAATAAATTTCAAAACATTTTACAGGAACTTTGGCATTTTTAGCCAGTGTCTTGGTGCTTTATTCACCCTTGCTATTTATAGGAATATTTTCACTTAACGTGAAGGTAATGATCTCGAGTTTTCCCGCGAATTTGTTTCTGTGAAACTAACACTGACTTTTGTTAATTTCACAGTGATAATAACAGGTCTGTGAAAATGTCAATTTCATTCAAAAGATAAAGTCAATTCAGAGTTTTTAACTTTTAAAATTTACTGATGTAATAAACTGCATGAGTTTATATATCAGAATAGGTTCTAAGTGCTCAAATGTGCTCATTTATTTTCTTACTGATTGAAGGGTAGAATGTATAAACTATAGTTTTCAATTTTCCAATTTTCTCAGTGTATTATGATTTATCAGCACTGACATCATGGATAATTTGAACTATTGAATTATACACTGAGATCTACTTCAAATTAGTTTAATCACTCCCCTTTTCCACGTCTATTTTTTTTTTTTTAAAAAGAAGATTTTATTTATGCATATGTCCTTTTTTATACGATTTTAAGGGAAACACTTTTTCTTCTGCATTTCACTTTTAAAAATAATAAAGTTCTTTACTCTCAATGAATGTTATTCAATAAACATGCTAAAGACAATATTCACATTTAGATTATTCATGTCAATGTGTGCAAGATTATATTTACCATTAACAGAATAAAAGGCTCTCTAATGCACTCCAAACTACGTTACCTATAGAGATTCGTCGTTGAAGAGCTTCGCTCCTCAGCTTTTGAGCAGATTTTTGTCTGGACTTAAAGGAGGCTGGGGGGGTCAACAAATTAACCATCAGATATAACTTATATTTTTAGATATGATATCTTAAGCTGTCAACTATCATTTGGCAAAGAAAAAATTCATACATATTAGTTTTAAAATTTGATCATTTTTGTATATCTTTATATGGAGCTCTTCTTCTAAAGGAGATCAATATAGTCTAAAAATGGCCACGACCACCCAGCCCTCTTAATTTCAAAAATTCTGCATAATATGTTAGTTCTTACAATAAATATGGATTCTACAATGCCAAATATACTATATTCAATAAAAACCTTAATATTAAATTTTTTTTCTCTTTCGAAGTATTTACAGTACTGTTAGTCTGGATTCCTTTCTCCAAATTATTTATTTAATTAATGTCATGAATTTTATCAAATATAGCAAATATATTGTGAAAGTCCAGAAAAAAAAAATAGTCTCACTATCTAAAAATTAACACTACGGGGGCCATTCAGTAAGTAATGCAACATACAGTTTATCATAATAAATGTAGATGTATTTAATTTTATTTCTTCACAGGTGAAAAATTCTATTCTATTTAAGAACTAATCACAGAAAACCCCATGCTTTTTCCTATTTTTGTCACAAAGGAATTCACTTTTAAAGTAAGCATGGTCACTGCACTAAGCTAAAAACTGTTGTTTAAAAATGATCTCTGCCAGGAAGACGAAAATGAGGGCGTGTATGAAAATTGTGCCTCAATAAAAGTAGAAAGGTACAATTAAAAGATCGCAGTCAAACTGGTCGATCGAAATCTGTAGGGGCACCAAAAATGGATGGTGAGCAACATGATATCTGAAAATGCCAAATTTCCACTGAAAGACTTTGTTAAAACACGAAACATTTCATCGTCATAACTGTTTATAGAGTTCTGACAAATGAAATAAATCGAACAATAGTTCTATCAGATGGGTGCGTTATTTCCTTACAAATACCTAAGAGAAAACACACGTTAAATATACCAATGCTCTATTTAAAAATAAACATTTTTACAAAAAAAAAGAAGATTTGATAAACTTGAGTAATAGACAACGAAACATTGTTGTACTTTTTATAGCCGAAAAGGAAGATCAAGAATAAAATGTGGAGTCAGAGAAAGCTGTTGTCCTATCATTGCAAAGAGGAGCAAGGGTTCCAAATATGCTTTATCATTTTTCTTTTTATTCAAAAGGTCCAGTAACACATGTACATACAGCCAAAGGAAGGGCTATTAATGGTAACTTTTATGTTAAAATTTCACTCAGGAAAGTTTAGCAGAATTCCTGCAAAGCAAGCCAAAATACAGGTCTCCAGGATATTTTTTTCTGCACTTGAAACGCTGCTGCAAATAAGCATAGAGAAATGAATAAAATTTTGAAGAAAGGAAAATTTACAGAGCTTGAGATCAACCATTTTCGCTAGATCTCAGCATTGTAAGATCTTTTTTTCTTCCAAAAACACATGAAAGCAATCAAAGGAAGATTTTACAATTTCAGGTATATCATGGAAAGTGCTAGCGCTATTCATTAGTGTCTTTAGGGCATTCCTTAAGATGAGTATGCTGAGGTTTTCTGGTCATGGTTACAAACACTTTATAGACATGAGTAAATGTTAAAAGGGAAAGCTCTGAGGGATTGAAAGTATTAATATTTATTGAACGACCCATTTTAGTATACGTATATCTAAAAATTACATCACAAACCCCACTTTTAATTTTCTTTACTGAAAATATAAAAGATAATTTCAACCATTCTTCTAAAATTCAGCCAAATCTGAATACTTTAATATGATTGTACTGCTTGCTTAAGGTCAAGATCTAGTAATTGGGAGTTGAACTATGTTCAATCTCCCTTGTTTAGTGCACTTTCTGTGCGCAGTAATTTGTATTGATTATATAGTGGCCGTCAGTGGGGCTTCTGTGTCGGCTAATTTACTCCCGCGATTTTCAATACAACCTTGCATGAACATCCGCCATAAAGTAGTCCATGTCATTTTTCTGAATTAATCTATACGGATAGTAAGCCTACATTAAATTATGCCCCTCAGTGGAAAGTATGCTGCCTTTTAAACTCTGTACATCCTTAAAGTCATATATGGCGTATTTTTTAATTAGTTCAGACGAACTAAAATCAAAAAGATCTTTCTATCTGTTTTAGGCCTATTATTTTATGTAAAGATAGGACTTTCCTGTAAATTCCACAATTTAAATCAATCACGTTTCAAAGATATTAGAAATTTAAAACAATAAACAATTTATTTACTGACTCCGCATTTAATTAACAGACACAGTTTAAAATCAATTTAACTATGGAAACATGTGGTTATTCAAGTTCAAAATCGGTGAAAATTTTTGAACGTAAATAACTTATATCATGTTTATCTACACTCAATCTCGTATTTTTATTATTTTTTTTTTAGCTCAGATACGCCATATATAGCTTTAATTGACATGTAAAATACAAATTATATGTCATTTCACTTAATTTTAATATTACATTTTTGATCAAATCAACATTGATTTATACAGAACCAAAAAAGATTGAAAATGGTCGTAACTGACCTCATTTGCAGCACAGGGACACCTATAAACACCGAGAGGGAAATTAACAACTGTGCGACACAATGGCGCGAAATATTTGACTATGGCGCGAAACCTCTTTATTGTCTGAGGTGTAGTAAAAATTAGTTCACAAACATTATTTTCATATTTTTGTAACGTTAGCCATTAAAATTTGAAATCAAATTTAAATGTATGTGTACAGGAAACAAAACTTCATAATATTGCAAGGCATTGTTAATCATATTGATTAACTCTATGTTGTGTGGATTAAAAATGTTGATTAACTCCATGTTGTGTGGATTAAAGGACCCCTCAGAGTGTTCAACTCCGGATCCCATGAGTACTTTCAGCACTTTGATTTCACTGAGTTTTCCTGCAAATTAAGCCCGGATACACCTTATTTTACTTAGGTATAGTTATAAACCATATTCAAGGAATTCATTTCTGTAGGCACATTTCATTTACTAGATCTTGACCTTAATTTTTAATGCCAGAAAAATGACATTTTTGAGTGCAAAAAGGTCAATAATTCACTGTGCGACTTTTTCATTGTCACAAATTATAATGTGTCTTTTCAAGGCTAAAATAAGACTGTATTTTTGTCTCATGATTTATTTGGATTAAAAAAAAACCACTGGCTGGAAAACTTCGAAAAAATGATAATTATTTGTTAGACGTAATTGCAGTGCAAAAAGGTCATATCAAATGCTCCGTAGTGCCAAAAGAAGCGCACTGACCCACATTATTTTGTTTTGAGTTTTTGAATACGCTATGTGTGTAGAGTCTCAAAATATACTTCATAAAAATTCTTAGTACTTTGATAGTCTCCTTAAATGATATACAAAACCCCGAGTTACCTCCTCTTGGACTGGCTATATTTCCCGCCACGCATTGCGAGTCTATGAACAACACGTGAAATCCAAAATGGCTGATCAGAATGAAGAAGACACGACTCCGGCGGCAGATATTGTCGTTACTAAGTATAAAATGGCTGGAGATATGGTCAACGGTGAGATAATTACTAATTACTTAAGTTTAGTGATTTTTTTCTAATAAGGCTGCGGATGGTGTCTTTTTAATACGACACATTCGCTTGAGAAAGCGAACTTTTTGCCATGCTGATTGACACACGTGTGATTGCACAACAAAGTGTTAAAACTTCCAGGATATTTCTGATAATAAAAGGAAATAATTTATATGTTCTTATAAAGAACTGCATGCATCATGTCATCTTGATTTAAAGAACGTGCTCCAGTTGATCTAGTTTTTTTCTCTACCATATGTTTATAACAACCCCCCCTCCCCCTCAACAAAATCACGATACAATATAAATACTACCAATATCCAATTGTTCAATAATTGTGATCCAAGATGTTTAATGTCATTGCATACCCTTTAAATTTAACAATTTGCATGAAAATATAGGCCTAAAACACAGATGATTTAGGACAATTCTTAGTTTAACGTTTGAATTGGTCTTTGTCGTAATTATAATCATGTGCTAATTATCAGACATGACCAGTTTATCAGTACTGATTGATGGGTAACATCATTTTATTTTGAAGGCATCATGAAAGAAGTGATTGCGAAATGTGTAGCTGGTGAAAAGATAAACAATATCTGTGAGTTTAGCGACAGGAGACTACAAGAAGAAACAAGCAAAGTGTTTAAGAAGGACAAAGAAATGAAGAAAGGTATGAACCTGATGAACAGAAAATCTTCAGAAAGTGTCAAAAACCTGCTTCTTGGACAAAACATATTTAATTGGATAGGTCTAAAGAAATAAAGTATGTGTGTTTCCAGTAACCTGACTAACCCTAATTTTACCCTCAAACCCTATTACTTTTTTTTTCCAAATCAAGATTTTGAACCGTACTTTTGTTCATTAGTACAGTTTTCTCATAGTGCAGTCAATAAAATGCATGCCTCAGACACTGTAAAAATGTGTCTGTCTAATTAAAGTGTCAATTGTTTTGTTGTGTATGTTTATTCATATATGTGTATGCATTTATGATGAAAAAACAGTGTATTGAATAATTAATTGATGTTTTCAAAATAAAAAGTAAAGGAAAAAAAGTTATTGTCTACCTACCTACCTTAATTTTTTTTGGCATGTTATAGGAAGCATGGGTTCTAGACAACATTTCTAAGCTGTACATGTTGTTTGTGGACAAGTTAAGAGAAAAGTTAACTTATTGATCTGTGTCAAATTGAAAGTTTTTTCATTGTCACTGTCTTACAGCATATGTAAAATTGGGAAAGGGTTAGAGCAAGCTTGTAAAAAAGAAAATTATAGATATATTTAATTGGAGTTTGTACATGACATGTATGAAAGTAAAGGTTGGGCAAATAACTTGACTGTAAAGATGTGAGGCTCTGTTTCAATATTTTTGGAACTGCCATTGTGATGATTGTGATTTTATTTCAGGCATTGCCTTCCCAACATGTGTGTCAGTCAACAACTGTATATGTCATTTCTCTCCCCTTAAGAGTGATCCAGATAAAGAACTATCTGATGGAGATGTTGTGAAGATGTAAGTAAAAAAAAATTCTGTGTCTTGGTTTATGCTTATTTACATTTAGAAGGTGTCTAATCTTTGAGTATTGGTATAATTTACAGACAGAAAGAATAAAAGTTTTATAGAAAAGAAAACGAAAACAAATTAGACTCTTTCACCATAAAACACTGCACAAATTTAATGCTATTAGTATTATACCATTTCAATTTGTTCTAGGCCAGTGAAAAAATTTCTTTCTTTTGGTGATATCTTGACTTAATACTGTCCTTTTTTCAAGAAAACCAATATTGATTTTTTTTTTTAAAGAGATGCTGAGAATAAATATACAGTTAAACTTTGGTATCTCAAACACTGATATCTTGAATACCATGGATATGTCGAAGTGATTTGGAAGTCACAACCACTTATTCTTTAAGTTTTTTACCCTTGATATCTCAAATTCATGGATATCTTGAAGTTTTTGCCTGGCTTCATCGAGTTCAAGATAACGGGGTTTGATGGTATATGCTTTTTATGATTGGGGTTTTTACTTTCAACTCTATTCATTGACTTTTTATTCAAGTTTTTAAGAAGTTGATTCATAACCTGAAGGATTACAGTATGATTTTGATGCTACGGTACAGGATTGATTTCTATACTATGACAGTGTTATTTTTCATTGACAGTGACTTGGGAGCTCAGATTGATGGATACATTGCTGTAATCGCTCACACACTTGTTGTTGGTGCATCAAAGGTTGGTGTCTCTCTGAAATCGGAATAGCTTAAAAAAAAGTTACAAAGTTAGCAGTCATTACTTAAGAAGTTAGAAAATTTTCAGTCTTTTGGGGCTCTAGTAAGTGCCCAAATCAACTTTGTCAATCTTTTTACCTTGATCTTTGATCAGTTGATACCATACCTCTTTATAATGAAATAAATTACCTCTGTACTATCAAATAAAAGTACCACCACCTTACTTTGGATTTTTTGTCATAGACATGGTCATATATAGAAAGGGCATGCTAAATGGCCCTTGCATTTTATGAAAATAATGTACATATAATTTTATTATATTAAATTTTTGGCTTTCACTGAACCACGTATTCATCATGTCTTTAAAAAAAAAGTCAACTTTACTGGAATTGTTTAAAAGTTATCTTAATAGTTGTTATTATCTCAAGAGCATTTTTTCTACTATAGGAAAATAAAGTTAAGGGGAGGAAAGCAGATGTCATCATGGCTGCACATTTAGCTTCAGAAGCTGCCCTCCGGATAGTCAAACCAGGCAATGAGGTCGGAGATGGCTTCTATGTTTTCCAAGTTTCAATTTGAAAAGACAACAGTGACAGAATCCATTGTAAATCTCGTGACAAATAATTATGTTTCCATGTCCTGAAGATATATGATAAGGAAGGATTATTATTATTGATGTGTTTTTCTGTATTCAGTGTACTTCTACTTTGGTTAGAATGCTTAAGTTAACAGTTTAGAGATTGCTGATAAAGTTGATCTATGACAGATAATCTAACAGTGTCATCGTCTTGTAGAATAATGTGGTGACTGATGCCGTACAGAAAGTTGCTGAATCATTTAAATGTAAACCCATTGAAGGTGAGAAAACAATAAGTTACACCTGCCATTATGTGGTGTGTGTAGGCACAGCGTTTTGGTAGTGATATTTTGATCTATATCTTTCTAGGAATGCTTTCACATCTGTTAAAAAAGCATGTTATTGATGGGGAAAAGGCAATAATTCAGAATCCCTCAGAAGCCCAAAGGTAAGTGGTATCTAGGGATGCGCGATTTTATTGGGATATCGGTATATGATGATTTTTTATTGCGTTATACGTATCGTGATACGGAGACTAAAATACCGGTACTTGGTACATAATTAAAAATTCCAGAAATTATTCATTTATTTTTTCGAACTATTAAATAAAAATTACAGGAAGTCTAAAAAAAGTTTGAAAAAGTTAAACTATGGCATCCAAACATGCTTTATATTATATAAATAAAAATGAGAAAAGTGAAGTTATATGTTTACAGCGTATTTGTAAGAAAAATTATAGAAATTCATTAGAAATTGTAGTAAAAATTCTGTGTAAAATTTATACATATATATTATCGTGATATTTTGGAGAAAAAATCGTGATATATCACAATACGAAATTTTTGGCGATACCCATCCCTAGTGATATCAGTTAAAAGAAAAAGAAATGTACCCATTTAGCTTTGATATTTAGCTCAACTGATTAGACTATTTATAAAAAAATTATCTGTTTGCCCGACTAGAAGTGACCTGACTTGAAACTTTTATAAACATCTATAAACTGTTTTTATTCATTTTGAATTTTCTCATTCCATCAGCAACTATTGTAATTTTAATAATACTTTCAGTTTTAATAAAATTTGCAAATTAAGTATTGATGTAGAAAATTCCCCAACCCGACCCAAATTTTTTTTTTATCCTGAGTCAGGTTAAACGAAAAACAATTTTTGAAAACTGGTCTTGATGATTGCATATTTATTACTGTTAAATTTTGTATGATTTCATTTATTTATTCTTGCTAAATGAATAAAATTGATCAAGATCCATGATTTCATATGCATGTATAATATCAATTTTAAATTCAGAAAACAGTTTAGTCATTGTTATTAAAAATAAATAATATAATACTTGAACCTGCCTACATGTGAATGAATAAAACTTTATTGTCATCATATGATCATGGTCATGTTAAAAGTTGATAAATAAATTTTAGGAAAGAACATGAAAAGTGTGAGTTTGAGACATATGAAGTGTATGGAGTCGATGTTTTAATCAGCACAGGTGAAGGCAAGGTGAGATAAAATGCACCAATATCATATAGTTACAGCAGCTGTTTGACACAAGATTAAAGCTATTTTGTAGTGTGTAAGAGAGTAGATGATAAATTTTGAAACAATTTTTTTTGAAAACATTTTTAATTTTAAAGATAACAAAACACATCATACAAAATAAATTAAACAACAAATTTGGAAGTAAAAGGAAACTGGTTGTTTTTAGCTCACCTGAGCTGAAAGCTCAAGTGAGCTTTTCTGATCACCCGTTGTCCGTCCGTCCGTCCGTCTGTAAACTTTTCACATTTTCGACTTCTTCTCAAGAACCACTGGGCCAATTTTAACCAAACTTGGTACAAAGCATCCTTGGGTAAAGGGGAAGTTAAATTGTAAAAATGAAGGGCCAAGTCCCGTTCAAAGGGGAGATAATCAAGAAAATACAA
This sequence comes from Saccostrea echinata, assembly GCF_033153115.1. Taxonomy (NCBI): domain Eukaryota; kingdom Metazoa; phylum Mollusca; class Bivalvia; order Ostreida; family Ostreidae; genus Saccostrea; species Saccostrea echinata. The sequence continues at coordinate 7,187,643 of NW_026889772.1, forward strand.
AAATTGGGTGGGGTCATTAAAAAATCTTCTTCTCAAGAACCACTGGGCCAGAAAGGCTGAAACTTACGTGGAAGCATCCTTGGGTAGTGTAGATTCTAAATTGTTCAAATCATGACCCCCGGGGGTAGGGCGGGGCCACAATAGGGAATCCAAGTTTTACATAGAAATATGTAGTAAAAATCTTTAAAAATCTTCTTCTCAAGAACCACTAGGCCAGAGAAGCTGAAACTTATATGGAAGCATCCTTGGGTAGTGTAGATTCTAAATTGTTCAAATCATGACCCCCAGGGGTTAGGGCGGGGCCACAATAAGGAATCCAAGTTTTACATAGGAATTTAATATGTAGTAAAAATCTTTAAAAATCTTCTTCTCAAGAACCACTTGGCCAGAGAAGCTGAAACTTATGTGGAAGCATCCTGGGGTAGTGTAGATTCTAAATTGTTCAAATCATGACCCCTGGGGGTAGGGCGGGGCCACAATAAGGAATCCAAGTTTTACATAGAAATATGTAGTAAAAATCTTTAAAAATCTTCTTCTCAAGAACCACTTGGCCAGAAAGGCTGAAACTTATGTGGAAGCATCCTTGGGTAGTGTAGATTCTAAGTTGTTCAAATCATGACCCCCGGGGGTAGGGTGGGGCCACAATAAGGAATCCAAGTTTTACATAGAAATATGTAGTAAAAATCTTTAAAAATCTTCTTCTCAAGAACCACTTGGCCAGAAAGGCTGAAACTTATGTGGAAGCATCCTTGGGTAGTGTAGATTCTAAGTTGTTCAAATCATGACCCCCGGGGGTAGGGTGGGGCCACAATAAGGAATCCAAGTTTTACATTGAAATATGTAGTAAAAATCTTCTTCTCAAGAACCACTTGGCCAGAAAAGCTGAAACTAATGTGGATACATTCTTGGGTAGTGTAGATTCTAATTAGAATATATAAATTGTTCAAATCATGACCCTCGGGGGTAGGGGGGGACCACAATAAGTACTATGAGGGGGGGGGGGGGGAGAGAAATCAGGTGAAAAACAGCAAGGCCAAAGTTACTCAGGTGAGCGCTGTGGCCCATGGGCCTCTTGTTTCAGTTGTTTTAGTTTGATTGACACCATTATATCTTTGTATACAGGGTATTTTTAGCTATTTTAACTTGATTGACAGCATTATATCTTTGTACACAGGGTAGGGAACAGGAGACGAGGACTACAGTGTATAAAAAGAAAGACATTATCTATCAACTGAAAATGAAGGCCTCACGACGTAAGTCTTGGCTTTACTTTCTACAACTCTCTGTACAATGTACATGTTTGAAATGTGATTGCTGTAATTAATTCCGATAGAAATGAAATACAGTAAAGCATGCGATTGCCAGGGAAGAAAAATTTGATTTGATATAAACATAATTTGTTATAACTGAATAGTTAATAATATGTTTTAACTCACAGGGAATGAAAATCACTCCGCTGTAAAGTGAATTCATATACATACGTTTGCTATTACTGTGTTTTGCTAAACATATTTTATACATTGAGAATTCTGTTTGCATAATCGAGGAATTATTTTACTTAGAGACTTTTCAATTTTGTTTGCAGCATCTCAATATAGGAGAGTTAACAAAAGTCATAAATTTACATTTAAATGAATGACAAGTGACACAGGAATTAGCTTTCACAAAGCAGAGGAAAATGTACTTTTATAAACTATAAATACAAATTGTCAATATTGCAGAGTTCTTGAGTGAAGTAGACAAGAGATTTGGACTGATGCCTTTTTCTCTACGTTTATGTGAGGATGAGAAGAAGGCCAAAATGGGGGTCGTGGAGTGTGTAAAACATGAACTGATGCAACCGTTCTCCGTCCTCTATGAAAGAGAAGGTAAGGTTTCCCCATCATACAGGAGAAAAATTAAATGGGGCTTGTGGAATTTGTAAAACATGAACTGATGTAACCGTTCTCTGTCCACTAAAAGAGAAGGTTCTCTTTATCATACAATAAAAATGACAAATGGAGTCTGTAAAACATGAACTGATCAACTGCTCTGTTCTCTACGAAAGAGACCTTAAGGTTCTCTTTATCATGCAATATAAATAATAATGGTGCCAGGCATTTGGTATGATATTATATACAGATGCCAGAATGAATATGTATATATACATGTATGTTAAAATTGGATTTAATTTTGGATAAATTTGTGGCACAGTATATACATGTAATAGCGAGATTTACTGAACTTGATGGAGTTTGTGGCTCAGTTGTAACTATGAGATTGTTTGTTTTTCAGGCGAGTTTGTGGCTCAGTTCAAATTTACAGTCATTCTGATGCCAAATGGACCTTTAAGAATAACAGGACTACCATTTGATGAAGAATTATATGAATCAGAATACCAGGTAGAGGATGAGGAAATTAAGGTCAGTGTTTCTTTGGGGTGTTAAACAAAAAAATTGATTATTTGTTTTAATCATACCTGTATGAAGCAGTCACCTGCAGGAACCATTAAAAGTGACCTTCATACAGAGGTTACCACTGAATAGAGTGTCATTTTTTCCACGGAAATTCTATTCCAACTCATGTTGGTTCTGTGTTTTACAATACTTCATTATACAGTATTGGACAAATATATGTATCATCATGCAGTGTTTAAAACTTTGATACTGAAATCTCATCGGTGGTATACATAACAACTGAAACTTAGAAACAAGACACTTGGGTATTAGAATATACAAGCCTAAACCCAGTATCCGGGGTGAGATTTCTTTATGAGCTAGCTCTTCCCTAGATGGGTAAAACTGTCTCTTCATTAGTGTGCTTTATCTGTAAATAGATAAAGCATTTTGAGGAAGCTGACATTCTTATTTCTTAACACTGATCATGTCTCAAATAGACATCAAAAGCACTGCATATCTAGGTATTGTAATGTGCTTTTACAGTGTAGTTCTTACAGTAATATGTAATCTTAATGTGCCACGAAAAACTGTCATAATGAGGGGTTATTTATATACATGTTTGTCTATTATTAATGAAATAAACTGACTTTTATCATAATTCAACAGGCCCTGCTTTCTCAGTCTGCGTCCAGGAAGGCAGCCAAAAAGAAGAAGAAGAAAGCAGGAAAATCTATGGCAGAATCAGCAGAGAATGCAGAAGATTAAAGTTAAAGTCTAAACAAATTTTATTGATGGTGCATGGAGGACAGACTCCAAAATGTCGAAAATTAAAATATATAGAAAAGGACAACTATACAACTGAAATTTCGCTATCAGCGATACTTTAAAGTGGCTTGAAGAGAGACAATTTTTTTGTTTTTAAAGAACATAAAAAACCTGAGTTTCAGATGTTGAGAAACACGGTCATTTTCATCATAGTCCTGTCCAGTATAGACGCTAGTCCAGACATCTGCAGAATCCACTTAAACAACTTCTTATCTTAAATGAGAGTCCTTGTCTCTATAAAAAAGTGGTTGTTTTCCAAACACCATAATCAAAAGTGCTGTAATAAGTATTTATGAAATTCTTTAAATGTGATCTATTTTTGGGGCTAGTTTTCAATTTATTTAATAAATGATTTAAAATATATGTATTTATTATACATTTGTAGAATGAAATGTTATTTGAATTTGTAAGCATTTACCACAGATACAGTGATCATGTATGTTTCTTAAATTATTACGACGTGTAGTTTGTAAGATCTGGAATTTGTAAATCTGCTGAATAAATTGATATTCTGCTGTCGTGTACATAGTTTCTGCATCAGTAATCAGAAATTAAAATGTAGATTTCTTGTACTGCAAGGATTCAGAATAATTTAGGTTAGAGAAGCATGAAAATAGCCAATTTATTGCAAAAACTAATTGCCAAGCTGAACAGGCCATGATAAATATACATGTAGTGTAGCCAGAAGGACAATGGAGGTCTGCCCTTCTTCCGTACAGCTGATACATTGAACATGACACCAAATATTAATTTATTGCCACATAATTGTATGTTGATCTTCCTGGATAAATATTTCAAAATAATACCCACCACTTCTGTGGTTGTGTAGTTGTCTGGTTGGCATAAAATTTGGTACATTTATGTATACAATGTAAAAAAAAAAAATCAGTGAAATGGTTTTTATGCACTGAATATAGCTGGGGAATATAATGGTTGTCTGTTTTCCATTCTTCTGTATGCTGTCCACCACACTCAGTGTAAAGGAAACTGTTAGATATTTTATCCAAATTCATTCACTGGTGAGAGGAATTTGACTTTATTATTTTCTGACTTTGACCTTTCTTATGACCTTGTCCTCACTATTCATATATAGGTCAGTTTCCAAGAAATTTCAAGATATTTTCATCAAAACTGGTACACTGATGCCTATTGGCGAGAACTATTGAACTGTAACAATTCTGTGATTTTGACCTTTCCTTTGCCTTTGACCTAACCATTCCTCAATTTGCATTAATTTTAGTTTCAAGTAAACTGTTCAAAATATTTTCTGAATACATAAAACCTTAGAAACTGATACAGATTGATGAGAGCTATTCAATTCTCTCACAATGACCTTCTTTATGACCTTGAATTTATCTTATTTTTAGCTCACCTCAATGAAGTTGGGGGAACTTATGTAATACCCTCGGCATCGGCGTACCAGGTTAAAGTTTTTGGAGCAGTTTTCTTTTCAAGTACTTTTATGCCCTATACATGTATTAATCAGAGATGCATGGAGGATGCTTATACATGTAGTGTATTTCATTGTACCAGTCAAGGTTTCAGATGCTGCAATTTCAGCTAAAGAATGACCAGGTCAATGTTTTTGGAGCAGGTCTCATTTGCAAGTAACTATAGGCCCTATATTGACCAAACTTGCATGGATGATGCATCAAGGGACTATCACTTTCAAACTTGCTTCAGATGCTGGATTTGACTTACATTTTCTGGATGAGTGACTAGTTTAAAGTTTTTAGACAAGTCCATTCGCAAGTAACTGCAAGCCCTATCAGACCAAAATTGCATAAATGTTGCATCTAGGGATGCACATTACTAGATTATTAGCTTAGTGTGGGACTTTGCCTTACTTAAAGACAACATTCATTGAGGTGAGCTCTGTAATCTCTGATTACCTATGTTTTCATTTGGTCATGGTTCATCTGATGAGTATATCCATAAAGAATTACTTCATAAACTTCCATACATAGATAAATGTCTATGAAAGCACTTCAACCATACCTACTTCGAGATCATGTATAAATGTTGTGTATGAGAGAATGAACTTGAATTAATGAGATTTCGTTTGGGTGTTAGATTGAATGAATCAACGGTACATATACCATGCTACAAAGGACAACAACTGCAGTAATGATACTAGTATCAGTTCTGTATATGAAACGAGATGTAGTTGTGAAACACTGATGAACCTATCGCAGCTCATGGCCAAGGTTCAAGTTTATTAAAGGTAGGTCAAACTCTAAGATCAAGAGGTCAAATATGCAGGTACAAATAAAGGTCTTGTCACAAGTAGTACACGTGTAAAATATAAAAGCCCTAGCATCATCAAACTCCAAGGTTCAGAAGTAATGACTAAGGTTTTCAAAAGTTGGTCAAACTCAAGGTCAAGTAAAGAGGTAAAAAAAAAGTGGATAACCAAATAAAGGTTTTGCACAAAAATCCACATGTGAAATATGAAAGCCCTAGCATCATCCCATTTGTTTTACAAAAGTAAGTCAAACTCCAAGGTCAGTATTATGAGGTCAAAAATTGTGGTACTCAAAGAAAGGTCTTTACACAAGGAATACATGTGAACTTTGAAAGCCCTAGCACCAACCATATGAAAAGTTTTGGCCAAGGTTGAAGTTTTTAAAAAGTAGGTCAAACTCCAAGGTCAAGAGGTCAGAAATGGTGGTACTTACTACTCACCCTAGGAAATGTCTTGTCACAAGGAATTCACATGTGAAATATGAAAGCCCTACCACCAACAATTCAAAAGCTAAGCCAAGGTTAAAATTTGGCAAAAAGTTTTTCAAAAGTAGGAAAGCCCTGGAAACACCAACCTTATGAAAAGTGTTGGCCAAGGTTGAAGTTCTTTTAAAAGTAGGTCAAAAGGTCAGAAATGGTGGTACTTACCGAAAAAAGGCCTTGTCACAAGGAATTCATATGTGAAATGTGAAAGCCCTAGCACCAACCATTCAAAAGTTAAGGCTAAGGTTAAAGTTTGGTAAAAAGTTTTTCAAAAGTAGGTCAAACTCTAAGGTCAAGAGGTAAGAAAATGGCGGTGCCCATGCATGCATTCCCTTCTTTCATCATATTTTAGTATATGGGCAGAGCCACGAAACAATGTTACATTTTCTTTTTAAGTTGCAATACAAATACCTTGGTGTATTATTTAATTATGTCATGGACATTTAAAAAAGGGGGGGGGGGGGAGAATTGCATAGCAAATCATTTAAAAAGACTTTTTTTTTTTAATCTTGTATTTCTAATTAGCTTGATTAAACATTGTTACTTTTCAGAACGACGAAATCAGTCATGAAGGACAATGTGACCTTATGTGGCTTCACATTCTAGCCAGCATCTCCAAAGATAAAATATTTATTCCAAGTAATAAACTTTCGTGCTTTAAATGTCACAAATGCCACATTTAAAGAAGTGAATGGTTCATGGTAAATAAAACAGTATGCATTGCTTAACCTACTGGTATTTTGTAACCTGACAATGTTAATATAACCATATTCCTGTTTCGTGATGACGTGTGGCATATGAATATGCTTAAGGGGGAACGAAAATGCCGATGTCGTCAGGTTTACGTCAAGTAAGTATTTTTAGTCTAGAAAAGGTGACATGAGTATAAGAATAATTAAAACGTAACGTTATTTTTTTCCCCTTAATTATTGAAGATATGCGTCAATTGTGACAGATTTTGACATCTTTGCCCAAAAAGTTGCTTTAACCCTGAATAATACGAAACGTGAGACAAAAAGGCATCGGTTCTTCTCTTTTCCTGAAATGATATAAATCAAAGTTTAAAGAACTGAATAATCTAAGATAAAATCGTAAATACTTATCATATATGACATCAACTGTTAATCCTACATGGGATTGTCTAGAAGTCAGCAAAATATTGAATCTCCAGAATTAGTGTGTGTGTTTGTGTGTTTTGACATTGAACTGAGAAGGGGGGGTATAATTCTCTGACTGTGTCTCTGCCCCACAAGACGCATGGAATCATTCTAGAAGCAAGAAGAGGTGCAAATCCGATATTTTTAGGGTTTTGTAGGTTAGTCCAAAGCTTCTTTGCCATAATAAATTGAAGCCCTTTCAAATGAATTAGAAAATCATCCGTAGATTTAATGTTTTGTATCCCTAATTTAAAACATCCTTTACTCTCGA